>NW_028241536.1:0-125000 GCF_964263255.1 Lissotriton vulgaris
GCAAATGAGGCAGAGGATTGAAAGAAGTCTGCTAGGTTGAAATCTAAATTAAGATTATAATTTTTAGTGAGATTTGGATTTTCACAATATGAGACATGCCATAGTGCTAATTGACCCTTTATAAAAATCATTTTTTGGAAGTGTTGCATTTGGTTTGGAAATATTCAAGTTCTAAAAAAAGACTAACAGTGGACTTTTCCATCTGCAGATTATACTGAATGGCCAGCAGAGGCAGTGTTGCAGAGGAATATTTCTCTGCTTGCTGAGATGAAAAAAAAAAAGAAAGCTCATTCCTCAGCCTTCTCCATGCCTCGATCAATATATATGGTAAGTCAAAATCTCAATTAATCATGTTGCCATTAATAAAAAGTTCATAGCATCTGATAGCTCTCAGTGCCTTTTAGTGGGGTCTTCCGCATAAATATAATCTTCTAAGACGGTAGCAATATGGATGACGCAATGGCCATCCTGATAGTTTATCAAAGACTTTGTCTGTCTAAGTGTCTGAGAAAATCTTCTTTAGATACTTGTGCAGGCAATATGTCCCTTGAGTTAATTACCATCCTTCAGGCTGGAATGAGCTGTCTTAGGTTAGAGCAAATGACTTACATTCAGATGGAGGGAAGCTATTTAACCTGTTTCCCTGCTCTCTGTGAGTGGGACTCTGATACTCCAGATGGACTGCTATTTAGAAACTGTGTTCTTCTAACTCTAGCCCTCTTTGAATAGGAGCCCAATGCTTTCCATGGCGCAGAGTACTTTCCCACAACACCTCCTACTTGCTGTGCAGTCATATTCCCAGATAATTACCTGGTGTGTAATTGGTGACGTCTGGTCCTCCGGTGTAATCGTCACCCAGGGCGATTGGTCAAGTGGTGCCATTACATCACAAAGCTACAGCAGAATGTCATCTGACATGAGGGCCAATCAGTTGCTTCTTCTAACTCTAGCCCTCTTTAAATAGGAGCCCAATACTTTCAATGGCGCACTGTACTTCCCCCTTACACCTCCTACTTGCTGTGCAGTCATATTCACAGATAGTTACCTAGTGTGTAATTGCTGATGTCTGGTCCTCCGGTGTAATCGTCACCCAGGGTGATTGGTCAAGTGGTGCCATTACATTACAAAGCTACAGCAGGGTGTCATCTGACATGAGGGCCAATCAGTTGCCTAGTACGCAATAGGATACTTATATCATGGTATAGAAAGTGGAGCAATGTGGACAGGATGCCCAGCTGAAGACTAAGGTGGTGAGATGAAAGGACCTAGGACAATATTTGAGACTTATACATTTGTTTGAAGGAGTGGTTGATCTTACCATTCTGGAGTTCTCTATAGGTTAAGTGATAGGGATGCGCTAAAATGAAGATGTTAGAATCTGTTGTTTTTATTATTCCCACGAACCGTAGCATAAACCTTCCTCCCTTAACGTATCAGATCACTGAATTGCTATGGTGTACCATAACCTGAAATAATTCCTGTGAGAAGGGTACTCTATCTCTTGGCTGCCAAAGAGAGCTTTCTATCTAAGTCCTCATATAGGTGATAGGGTTGTGTAGAGAGTACCAGCAAATGAGGCAGAGGATTGAAAGAAGTCTGCTAGGTTGAAATCTAAATTAAGATTATAATTTTTAGTGAGATTTGGATTTTCACAATATGAGACATGCCATAGTGCTAATTGACCCTTTATAAAAATCATTTTTTGGAAGTGTTGCATTTGGTTTGGAAATATTCAAGTTCTAAAAAAAGACTAACAGTGGACTTTTCCATCTGCAGATTATACTGAATGGCCAGCAAAGGCAGTGTTGCAGAGGAATATTTCTCTGCTTGCTGAGATGAAAAAAAAAAAAAAGAAAGCTCATTCCTCAGCCTTCTCCATGCCTCGATCAATATATATGGTAAGTCAAAATCTCAATTAATCATTTTGCCATTAATAAAAAGTTCATACCATCTGATAGCTCTCAGTGCCTTTTAGTGGGGTCTTCCGCATAAATATAATCTTCTAAGACGGTAGCAATATGGATGACGCAATGGCCATCCTGATAGTTTATCAAAGACTTTGTCTGTCTAAGTGTCTGAGAAAATCTTCTTTAGATACTTGTGCAGGCAATATGTCCCTTGAGTTAATTACCATCCTTCAGGCTGGAATGAGCTGTCTTAGGTTAGAGCAAATGACTTACATTCAGATGGAGGGAAGCTATTTAACCTGTTTCCCTGCTCTCTGTGAGTGGGACTCTGATACTCCAGATGGACTGCTATTTAGAAACTGTGTTCTTCTAACTCTAGCCCTCTTTGAATAGGAGCCCAATGCTTTCCATGGCGCAGAGTACTTTCCCACAACACCTCCTACTTGCTGTGCAGTCATATTCCCAGATAATTACCTGGTGTGTAATTGGTGACGTCTGGTCCTCCGGTGTAATCGTCACCCAGGTCGATTGGTCAAGTGGTGCCATTACATCACAAAGCTACAGCAGAATGTCATCTGACATGAGGGCCAATCAGTTGCTTCTTCTAACTCTAGCCCTCTTTAAATAGGAGCCCAATACTTTCAATGGCGCACTGTACTTCCCCCTTACACCTCCTACTTGCTGTGCAGTCATATTCACAGATAGTTACCTAGTGTGTAATTGCTGATGTCTGGTCCTCCGGTGTAATCGTCACCCAGGGTGATTGGTCAAGTGGTGCCATTACATTACAAAGCTACAGCAGGGTGTCATCTGACATGAGGGCCAATCAGTTGCCTAGTACGCAATAGGATACTTATATCATGGTATAGAAAGTGGAGCAATGTGGACAGGATGCCCAGCTGAAGACTAAGGTGGTGAGATGAAAGGACCTAGGACAATATTTGAGACTTATACATTTGTTTGAAGGAGTGGTTGATCTTACCATTCTGGAGTTCTCTATAGGTTAAGTGATAGGGATGCGCTAAAATGAAGATGTTAGAATCTGTTGTTTTTATTATTCCCACGAACCGTAGCATAAACCTTCCTCCCTTAACGTATCAGATCACTGAATTGCTATGGTGTACCATAACCTGAAATAATTCCTGTGAGAAGGGTACTCTATCTCTTGGCTGCCAAAGAGAGCTTTCTATCTAAGTCCTCATATAGGTGATAGGGTTGTGTAGAGAGTACCAGCAAATGAGGCAGAGGATTGAAAGAAGTCTGCTAGGTTGAAATCTAAATTAAGATTATAATTTTTAGTGAGATTTGGATTTTCACAATATGAGACATGCCATAGTGCTAATTGACCCTTTATAAAAATCATTTTTTGGAAGTGTTGCATTTGGTTTGGAAATATTCAAGTTCTAAAAAAAGACTAACAGTGGACTTTTCCATCTGCAGATTATACTGAATGGCCAGCAGAGGCAGTGTTGCAGAGGAATATTTCTCTGCTTGCTGAGATGAAAAAAAAAAAGAAAGCTCATTCCTCAGCCTTCTCCATGCCTCGATCAATATATATGGTAAGTCAAAATCTCAATTAATCATGTTGCCATTAATAAAAAGTTCATAGCATCTGATAGCTCTCAGTGCCTTTTAGTGGGGTCTTCCGCATAAATATAATCTTCTAAGACGGTAGCAATATGGATGACGCAATGGCCATCCTGATAGTTTATCAAAGACTTTGTCTGTCTAAGTGTCTGAGAAAATCTTCTTTAGATACTTGTGCAGGCAATATGTCCCTTGAGTTAATTACCATCCTTCAGGCTGGAATGAGCTGTCTTAGGTTAGAGCAAATGACTTACATTCAGATGGAGGGAAGCTATTTAACCTGTTTCCCTGCTCTCTGTGAGTGGGACTCTGATACTCCAGATGGACTGCTATTTAGAAACTGTGTTCTTCTAACTCTAGCCCTCTTTGAATAGGAGCCCAATGCTTTCCATGGCGCAGAGTACTTTCCCACAACACCTCCTACTTGCTGTGCAGTCATATTCCCAGATAATTACCTGGTGTGTAATTGGTGACGTCTGGTCCTCCGGTGTAATCGTCACCCAGGTCGATTGGTCAAGTGGTGCCATTACATCACAAAGCTACAGCAGAATGTCATCTGACATGAGGGCCAATCAGTTGCTTCTTCTAACTCTAGCCCTCTTTAAATAGGAGCCCAATACTTTCAATGGCGCACTGTACTTCCCCCTTACACCTCCTACTTGCTGTGCAGTCATATTCACAGATAGTTACCTAGTGTGTAATTGCTGATGTCTGGTCCTCCGGTGTAATCGTCACCCAGGGTGATTGGTCAAGTGGTGCCATTACATTACAAAGCTACAGCAGGGTGTCATCTGACATGAGGGCCAATCAGTTGCCTAGTACGCAATAGGATACTTATATCATGGTATAGAAAGTGGAGCAATGTGGACAGGATGCCCAGCTGAAGACTAAGGTGGTGAGATGAAAGGACCTAGGACAATATTTGAGACTTATACATTTGTTTGAAGGAGTGGTTGATCTTACCATTCTGGAGTTCTCTATAGGTTAAGTGATAGGGATGCGCTAAAATGAAGATGTTAGAATCTGTTGTTTTTATTATTCCCACGAACCGTAGCATAAACCTTCCTCCCTTAACGTATCAGATCACTGAATTGCTATGGTGTACCATAACCTGAAATAATTCCTGTGAGAAGGGTACTCTATCTCTTGGCTGCCAAAGAGAGCTTTCTATCTAAGTCCTCATATAGGTGATAGGGTTGTGTAGAGAGTACCAGCAAATGAGGCAGAGGATTGAAAGAAGTCTGCTAGGTTGAAATCTAAATTAAGATTATAATTTTTAGTGAGATTTGGATTTTCACAATATGAGACATGCCATAGTGCTAATTGACCCTTTATAAAAATCATTTTTTGGAAGTGTTGCATTTGGTTTGGAAATATTCAAGTTCTAAAAAAAGACTAACAGTGGACTTTTCCATCTGCAGATTATACTGAATGGCCAGCAAAGGCAGTGTTGCAGAGGAATATTTCTCTGCTTGCTGAGATGAAAAAAAAAAAAAAGAAAGCTCATTCCTCAGCCTTCTCCATGCCTCGATCAATATATATGGTAAGTCAAAATCTCAATTAATCATGTTGCCATTAATAAAAAGTTCATAGCATCTGATAGCTCTCAGTGCCTTTTAGTGGGGTCTTCCGCATAAATATAATCTTCTAAGACGGTAGCAATATGGATGACGCAATGGCCATCCTGATAGTTTATCAAAGACTTTGTCTGTCTAAGTGTCTGAGAAAATCTTCTTTAGATACTTGTGCAGGCAATATGTCCCTTGAGTTAATTACCATCCTTCAGGCTGGAATGAGCTGTCTTAGGTTAGAGCAAATGACTTACATTCAGATGGAGGGAAGCTATTTAACCTGTTTCCCTGCTCTCTGTGAGTGGGACTCTGATACTCCAGATGGACTGCTATTTAGAAACTGTGTTCTTCTAACTCTAGCCCTCTTTGAATAGGAGCCCAATGCTTTCCATGGCGCAGAGTACTTTCCCACAACACCTCCTACTTGCTGTGCAGTCATATTCCCAGATAATTACCTGGTGTGTAATTGGTGACGTCTGGTCCTCCGGTGTAATCGTCACCCAGGGCGATTGGTCAAGTGGTGCCATTACATCACAAAGCTACAGCAGAATGTCATCTGACATGAGGGCCAATCAGTTGCTTCTTCTAACTCTAGCCCTCTTTAAATAGGAGCCCAATACTTTCAATGGCGCACTGTACTTCCCCCTTACACCTCCTACTTGCTGTGCAGTCATATTCACAGATAGTTACCTAGTGTGTAATTGCTGATGTCTGGTCCTCCGGTGTAATCGTCACCCAGGGTGATTGGTCAAGTGGTGCCATTACATTACAAAGCTACAGCAGGGTGTCATCTGACATGAGGGCCAATCAGTTGCCTAGTACGCAATAGGATACTTATATCATGGTATAGAAAGTGGAGCAATGTGGACAGGATGCCCAGCTGAAGACTAAGGTGGTGAGATGAAAGGACCTAGGACAATATTTGAGACTTATACATTTGTTTGAAGGAGTGGTTGATCTTACCATTCTGGAGTTCTCTATAGGTTAAGTGATAGGGATGCGCTAAAATGAAGATGTTAGAATCTGTTGTTTTTATTATTCCCACGAACCGTAGCATAAACCTTCCTCCCTTAACGTATCAGATCACTGAATTGCTATGGTGTACCATAACCTGAAATAATTCCTGTGAGAAGGGTACTCTATCTCTTGGCTGCCAAAGAGAGCTTTCTATCTAAGTCCTCATATAGGTGATAGGGTTGTGTAGAGAGTACCAGCAAATGAGGCAGAGGATTGAAAGAAGTCTGCTAGGTTGAAATCTAAATTAAGATTATAATTTTTAGTGAGATTTGGATTTTCACAATATGAGACATGCCATAGTGCTAATTGACCCTTTATAAAAATCATTTTTTGGAAGTGTTGCATTTGGTTTGGAAATATTCAAGTTCTAAAAAAAGACTAACAGTGGACTTTTCCATCTGCAGATTATACTGAATGGCCAGCAAAGGCAGTGTTGCAGAGGAATATTTCTCTGCTTGCTGAGATGAAAAAAAAAAAAAAGAAAGCTCATTCCTCAGCCTTCTCCATGCCTCGATCAATATATATGGTAAGTCAAAATCTCAATTAATCATTTTGCCATTAATAAAAAGTTCATACCATCTGATAGCTCTCAGTGCCTTTTAGTGGGGTCTTCCGCATAAATATAATCTTCTAAGACGGTAGCAATATGGATGACGCAATGGCCATCCTGATAGTTTATCAAAGACTTTGTCTGTCTAAGTGTCTGAGAAAATCTTCTTTAGATACTTGTGCAGGCAATATGTCCCTTGAGTTAATTACCATCCTTCAGGCTGGAATGAGCTGTCTTAGGTTAGAGCAAATGACTTACATTCAGATGGAGGGAAGCTATTTAACCTGTTTCCCTGCTCTCTGTGAGTGGGACTCTGATACTCCAGATGGACTGCTATTTAGAAACTGTGTTCTTCTAACTCTAGCCCTCTTTGAATAGGAGCCCAATGCTTTCCATGGCGCAGAGTACTTTCCCACAACACCTCCTACTTGCTGTGCAGTCATATTCCCAGATAATTACCTGGTGTGTAATTGGTGACGTCTGGTCCTCCGGTGTAATCGTCACCCAGGTCGATTGGTCAAGTGGTGCCATTACATCACAAAGCTACAGCAGAATGTCATCTGACATGAGGGCCAATCAGTTGCTTCTTCTAACTCTAGCCCTCTTTAAATAGGAGCCCAATACTTTCAATGGCGCACTGTACTTCCCCCTTACACCTCCTACTTGCTGTGCAGTCATATTCACAGATAGTTACCTAGTGTGTAATTGCTGATGTCTGGTCCTCCGGTGTAATCGTCACCCAGGGTGATTGGTCAAGTGGTGCCATTACATTACAAAGCTACAGCAGGGTGTCATCTGACATGAGGGCCAATCAGTTGCCTAGTACGCAATAGGATACTTATATCATGGTATAGAAAGTGGAGCAATGTGGACAGGATGCCCAGCTGAAGACTAAGGTGGTGAGATGAAAGGACCTAGGACAATATTTGAGACTTATACATTTGTTTGAAGGAGTGGTTGATCTTACCATTCTGGAGTTCTCTATAGGTTAAGTGATAGGGATGCGCTAAAATGAAGATGTTAGAATCTGTTGTTTTTATTATTCCCACGAACCGTAGCATAAACCTTCCTCCCTTAACGTATCAGATCACTGAATTGCTATGGTGTACCATAACCTGAAATAATTCCTGTGAGAAGGGTACTCTATCTCTTGGCTGCCAAAGAGAGCTTTCTATCTAAGTCCTCATATAGGTGATAGGGTTGTGTAGAGAGTACCAGCAAATGAGGCAGAGGATTGAAAGAAGTCTGCTAGGTTGAAATCTAAATTAAGATTATAATTTTTAGTGAGATTTGGATTTTCACAATATGAGACATGCCATAGTGCTAATTGACCCTTTATAAAAATCATTTTTTGGAAGTGTTGCATTTGGTTTGGAAATATTCAAGTTCTAAAAAAAGACTAACAGTGGACTTTTCCATCTGCAGATTATACTGAATGGCCAGCAGAGGCAGTGTTGCAGAGGAATATTTCTCTGCTTGCTGAGATGAAAAAAAAAAAGAAAGCTCATTCCTCAGCCTTCTCCATGCCTCGATCAATATATATGGTAAGTCAAAATCTCAATTAATCATGTTGCCATTAATAAAAAGTTCATAGCATCTGATAGCTCTCAGTGCCTTTTAGTGGGGTCTTCCGCATAAATATAATCTTCTAAGACGGTAGCAATATGGATGACGCAATGGCCATCCTGATAGTTTATCAAAGACTTTGTCTGTCTAAGTGTCTGAGAAAATCTTCTTTAGATACTTGTGCAGGCAATATGTCCCTTGAGTTAATTACCATCCTTCAGGCTGGAATGAGCTGTCTTAGGTTAGAGCAAATGACTTACATTCAGATGGAGGGAAGCTATTTAACCTGTTTCCCTGCTCTCTGTGAGTGGGACTCTGATACTCCAGATGGACTGCTATTTAGAAACTGTGTTCTTCTAACTCTAGCCCTCTTTGAATAGGAGCCCAATGCTTTCCATGGCGCAGAGTACTTTCCCACAACACCTCCTACTTGCTGTGCAGTCATATTCCCAGATAATTACCTGGTGTGTAATTGGTGACGTCTGGTCCTCCGGTGTAATCGTCACCCAGGTCGATTGGTCAAGTGGTGCCATTACATCACAAAGCTACAGCAGAATGTCATCTGACATGAGGGCCAATCAGTTGCTTCTTCTAACTCTAGCCCTCTTTAAATAGGAGCCCAATACTTTCAATGGCGCACTGTACTTCCCCCTTACACCTCCTACTTGCTGTGCAGTCATATTCACAGATAGTTACCTAGTGTGTAATTGCTGATGTCTGGTCCTCCGGTGTAATCGTCACCCAGGGTGATTGGTCAAGTGGTGCCATTACATTACAAAGCTACAGCAGGGTGTCATCTGACATGAGGGCCAATCAGTTGCCTAGTACGCAATAGGATACTTATATCATGGTATAGAAAGTGGAGCAATGTGGACAGGATGCCCAGCTGAAGACTAAGGTGGTGAGATGAAAGGACCTAGGACAATATTTGAGACTTATACATTTGTTTGAAGGAGTGGTTGATCTTACCATTCTGGAGTTCTCTATAGGTTAAGTGATAGGGATGCGCTAAAATGAAGATGTTAGAATCTGTTGTTTTTATTATTCCCACGAACCGTAGCATAAACCTTCCTCCCTTAACGTATCAGATCACTGAATTGCTATGGTGTACCATAACCTGAAATAATTCCTGTGAGAAGGGTACTCTATCTCTTGGCTGCCAAAGAGAGCTTTCTATCTAAGTCCTCATATAGGTGATAGGGTTGTGTAGAGAGTACCAGCAAATGAGGCAGAGGATTGAAAGAAGTCTGCTAGGTTGAAATCTAAATTAAGATTATAATTTTTAGTGAGATTTGGATTTTCACAATATGAGACATGCCATAGTGCTAATTGACCCTTTATAAAAATCATTTTTTGGAAGTGTTGCATTTGGTTTGGAAATATTCAAGTTCTAAAAAAAGACTAACAGTGGACTTTTCCATCTGCAGATTATACTGAATGGCCAGCAAAGGCAGTGTTGCAGAGGAATATTTCTCTGCTTGCTGAGATGAAAAAAAAAAAAAAGAAAGCTCATTCCTCAGCCTTCTCCATGCCTCGATCAATATATATGGTAAGTCAAAATCTCAATTAATCATTTTGCCATTAATAAAAAGTTCATACCATCTGATAGCTCTCAGTGCCTTTTAGTGGGGTCTTCCGCATAAATATAATCTTCTAAGACGGTAGCAATACGGATGACGCAATGGCCATCCTGATAGTTTATCAAAGACTTTGTCTGTCTAAGTGTCTGAGAAAATCTTCTTTAGATACTTGTGCAGGCAATATGTCCCTTGAGTTAATTACCATCCTTCAGGCTGGAATGAGCTGTCTTAGGTTAGAGCAAATGACTTACATTCAGATGGAGGGAAGCTATTTAACCTGTTTCCCTGCTCTCTGTGAGTGGGACTCTGATACTCCAGATGGACTGCTATTTAGAAACTGTGTTCTTCTAACTCTAGCCCTCTTTGAATAGGAGCCCAATGCTTTCCATGGCGCAGAGTACTTTCCCACAACACCTCCTACTTGCTGTGCAGTCATATTCCCAGATAATTACCTGGTGTGTAATTGGTGACGTCTGGTCCTCCGGTGTAATCGTCACCCAGGTCGATTGGTCAAGTGGTGCCATTACATCACAAAGCTACAGCAGAATGTCATCTGACATGAGGGCCAATCAGTTGCTTCTTCTAACTCTAGCCCTCTTTAAATAGGAGCCCAATACTTTCAATGGCGCACTGTACTTCCCCCTTACACCTCCTACTTGCTGTGCAGTCATATTCACAGATAGTTACCTAGTGTGTAATTGCTGATGTCTGGTCCTCCGGTGTAATCGTCACCCAGGGTGATTGGTCAAGTGGTGCCATTACATTACAAAGCTACAGCAGGGTGTCATCTGACATGAGGGCCAATCAGTTGCCTAGTAAACAATAGGATACTTATATCATGGTATAGAAAGTGGAGCAATGTGGACAGGATGCCCAGCTGAAGACTAAGGTGGTGAGATGAAAGGACCTAGGACAATATTTGAGACTTATACATTTGTTTGAAGGAGTGGTTGATCTTACCATTCTGGAGTTCTCTATAGGTTAAGTGATAGGGATGCGCTAAAATGAAGATGTTAGAATCTGTTGTTTTTATTATTCCCACGAACCGTAGCATAAACCTTCCTCCCTTAACGTATCAGATCACTGAATTGCTATGGTGTACCATAACCTGAAATAATTCCTGTGAGAAGGGTACTCTATCTCTTGGCTGCCAAAGAGAGCTTTCTATCTAAGTCCTCATATAGGTGATAGGGTTGTGTAGAGAGTACCAGCAAATGAGGCAGAGGATTGAAAGAAGTCTGCTAGGTTGAAATCTAAATTAAGATTATAATTTTTAGTGAGATTTGGATTTTCACAATATGAGACATGCCATAGTGCTAATTGACCCTTTATAAAAATCATTTTTTGGAAGTGTTGCATTTGGTTTGGAAATATTCAAGTTCTAAAAAAAGACTAACAGTGGACTTTTCCATCTGCAGATTATACTGAATGGCCAGCAGAGGCAGTGTTGCAGAGGAATATTTCTCTGCTTGCTGAGATGAAAAAAAAAAAGAAAGCTCATTCCTCAGCCTTCTCCATGCCTCGATCAATATATATGGTAAGTCAAAATCTCAATTAATCATGTTGCCATTAATAAAAAGTTCATAGCATCTGATAGCTCTCAGTGCCTTTTAGTGGGGTCTTCCGCATAAATATAATCTTCTAAGACGGTAGCAATATGGATGACGCAATGGCCATCCTGATAGTTTATCAAAGACTTTGTCTGTCTAAGTGTCTGAGAAAATCTTCTTTAGATACTTGTGCAGGCAATATGTCCCTTGAGTTAATTACCATCCTTCAGGCTGGAATGAGCTGTCTTAGGTTAGAGCAAATGACTTACATTCAGATGGAGGGAAGCTATTTAACCTGTTTCCCTGCTCTCTGTGAGTGGGACTCTGATACTCCAGATGGACTGCTATTTAGAAACTGTGTTCTTCTAACTCTAGCCCTCTTTGAATAGGAGCCCAATGCTTTCCATGGCGCAGAGTACTTTCCCACAACACCTCCTACTTGCTGTGCAGTCATATTCCCAGATAATTACCTGGTGTGTAATTGGTGACGTCTGGTCCTCCGGTGTAATCGTCACCCAGGGCGATTGGTCAAGTGGTGCCATTACATCACAAAGCTACAGCAGAATGTCATCTGACATGAGGGCCAATCAGTTGCTTCTTCTAACTCTAGCCCTCTTTAAATAGGAGCCCAATACTTTCAATGGCGCACTGTACTTCCCCCTTACACCTCCTACTTGCTGTGCAGTCATATTCACAGATAGTTACCTAGTGTGTAATTGCTGATGTCTGGTCCTCCGGTGTAATCGTCACCCAGGGTGATTGGTCAAGTGGTGCCATTACATTACAAAGCTACAGCAGGGTGTCATCTGACATGAGGGCCAATCAGTTGCCTAGTACGCAATAGGATACTTATATCATGGTATAGAAAGTGGAGCAATGTGGACAGGATGCCCAGCTGAAGACTAAGGTGGTGAGATGAAAGGACCTAGGACAATATTTGAGACTTATACATTTGTTTGAAGGAGTGGTTGATCTTACCATTCTGGAGTTCTCTATAGGTTAAGTGATAGGGATGCGCTAAAATGAAGATGTTAGAATCTGTTGTTTTTATTATTCCCACGAACCGTAGCATAAACCTTCCTCCCTTAACGTATCAGATCACTGAATTGCTATGGTGTACCATAACCTGAAATAATTCCTGTGAGAAGGGTACTCTATCTCTTGGCTGCCAAAGAGAGCTTTCTATCTAAGTCCTCATATAGGTGATAGGGTTGTGTAGAGAGTACCAGCAAATGAGGCAGAGGATTGAAAGAAGTCTGCTAGGTTGAAATCTAAATTAAGATTATAATTTTTAGTGAGATTTGGATTTTCACAATATGAGACATGCCATAGTGCTAATTGACCCTTTATAAAAATCATTTTTTGGAAGTGTTGCATTTGGTTTGGAAATATTCAAGTTCTAAAAAAAGACTAACAGTGGACTTTTCCATCTGCAGATTATACTGAATGGCCAGCAAAGGCAGTGTTGCAGAGGAATATTTCTCTGCTTGCTGAGATGAAAAAAAAAAAAAAGAAAGCTCATTCCTCAGCCTTCTCCATGCCTCGATCAATATATATGGTAAGTCAAAATCTCAATTAATCATTTTGCCATTAATAAAAAGTTCATACCATCTGATAGCTCTCAGTGCCTTTTAGTGGGGTCTTCCGCATAAATATAATCTTCTAAGACGGTAGCAATATGGATGACGCAATGGCCATCCTGATAGTTTATCAAAGACTTTGTCTGTCTAAGTGTCTGAGAAAATCTTCTTTAGATACTTGTGCAGGCAATATGTCCCTTGAGTTAATTACCATCCTTCAGGCTGGAATGAGCTGTCTTAGGTTAGAGCAAATGACTTACATTCAGATGGAGGGAAGCTATTTAACCTGTTTCCCTGCTCTCTGTGAGTGGGACTCTGATACTCCAGATGGACTGCTATTTAGAAACTGTGTTCTTCTAACTCTAGCCCTCTTTGAATAGGAGCCCAATGCTTTCCATGGCGCAGAGTACTTTCCCACAACACCTCCTACTTGCTGTGCAGTCATATTCCCAGATAATTACCTGGTGTGTAATTGGTGACGTCTGGTCCTCCGGTGTAATCGTCACCCAGGTCGATTGGTCAAGTGGTGCCATTACATCACAAAGCTACAGCAGAATGTCATCTGACATGAGGGCCAATCAGTTGCTTCTTCTAACTCTAGCCCTCTTTAAATAGGAGCCCAATACTTTCAATGGCGCACTGTACTTCCCCCTTACACCTCCTACTTGCTGTGCAGTCATATTCACAGATAGTTACCTAGTGTGTAATTGCTGATGTCTGGTCCTCCGGTGTAATCGTCACCCAGGGTGATTGGTCAAGTGGTGCCATTACATTACAAAGCTACAGCAGGGTGTCATCTGACATGAGGGCCAATCAGTTGCCTAGTACGCAATAGGATACTTATATCATGGTATAGAAAGTGGAGCAATGTGGACAGGATGCCCAGCTGAAGACTAAGGTGGTGAGATGAAAGGACCTAGGACAATATTTGAGACTTATACATTTGTTTGAAGGAGTGGTTGATCTTACCATTCT
Source organism: Lissotriton vulgaris (assembly GCF_964263255.1). Lineage (NCBI taxonomy): Eukaryota > Metazoa > Chordata > Amphibia > Caudata > Salamandridae > Lissotriton > Lissotriton vulgaris. The sequence continues at coordinate 13,884 of NW_028241536.1, forward strand.
GGAGTTCTCTATAGGTTAAGTGATAGGGATGCGCTAAAATGAAGATGTTAGAATCTGTTGTTTTTATTATTCCCACGAACCGTAGCATAAACCTTCCTCCCTTAACGTATCAGATCACTGAATTGCTATGGTGTACCATAACCTGAAATAATTCCTGTGAGAAGGGTACTCTATCTCTTGGCTGCCAAAGAGAGCTTTCTATCTAAGTCCTCATATAGGTGATAGGGTTGTGTAGAGAGTACCAGCAAATGAGGCAGAGGATTGAAAGAAGTCTGCTAGGTTGAAATCTAAATTAAGATTATAATTTTTAGTGAGATTTGGATTTTCACAATATGAGACATGCCATAGTGCTAATTGACCCTTTATAAAAATCATTTTTTGGAAGTGTTGCATTTGGTTTGGAAATATTCAAGTTCTAAAAAAAGACTAACAGTGGACTTTTCCATCTGCAGATTATACTGAATGGCCAGCAAAGGCAGTGTTGCAGAGGAATATTTCTCTGCTTGCTGAGATGAAAAAAAAAAAAAAGAAAGCTCATTCCTCAGCCTTCTCCATGCCTCGATCAATATATATGGTAAGTCAAAATCTCAATTAATCATTTTGCCATTAATAAAAAGTTCATACCATCTGATAGCTCTCAGTGCCTTTTAGTGGGGTCTTCCGCATAAATATAATCTTCTAAGACGGTAGCAATACGGATGACGCAATGGCCATCCTGATAGTTTATCAAAGACTTTGTCTGTCTAAGTGTCTGAGAAAATCTTCTTTAGATACTTGTGCAGGCAATATGTCCCTTGAGTTAATTACCATCCTTCAGGCTGGAATGAGCTGTCTTAGGTTAGAGCAAATGACTTACATTCAGATGGAGGGAAGCTATTTAACCTGTTTCCCTGCTCTCTGTGAGTGGGACTCTGATACTCCAGATGGACTGCTATTTAGAAACTGTGTTCTTCTAACTCTAGCCCTCTTTGAATAGGAGCCCAATGCTTTCCATGGCGCAGAGTACTTTCCCACAACACCTCCTACTTGCTGTGCAGTCATATTCCCAGATAATTACCTGGTGTGTAATTGGTGACGTCTGGTCCTCCGGTGTAATCGTCACCCAGGTCGATTGGTCAAGTGGTGCCATTACATCACAAAGCTACAGCAGAATGTCATCTGACATGAGGGCCAATCAGTTGCTTCTTCTAACTCTAGCCCTCTTTAAATAGGAGCCCAATACTTTCAATGGCGCACTGTACTTCCCCCTTACACCTCCTACTTGCTGTGCAGTCATATTCACAGATAGTTACCTAGTGTGTAATTGCTGATGTCTGGTCCTCCGGTGTAATCGTCACCCAGGGTGATTGGTCAAGTGGTGCCATTACATTACAAAGCTACAGCAGGGTGTCATCTGACATGAGGGCCAATCAGTTGCCTAGTAAACAATAGGATACTTATATCATGGTATAGAAAGTGGAGCAATGTGGACAGGATGCCCAGCTGAAGACTAAGGTGGTGAGATGAAAGGACCTAGGACAATATTTGAGACTTATACATTTGTTTGAAGGAGTGGTTGATCTTACCATTCTGGAGTTCTCTATAGGTTAAGTGATAGGGATGCGCTAAAATGAAGATGTTAGAATCTGTTGTTTTTATTATTCCCACGAACCGTAGCATAAACCTTCCTCCCTTAACGTATCAGATCACTGAATTGCTATGGTGTACCATAACCTGAAATAATTCCTGTGAGAAGGGTACTCTATCTCTTGGCTGCCAAAGAGAGCTTTCTATCTAAGTCCTCATATAGGTGATAGGGTTGTGTAGAGAGTACCAGCAAATGAGGCAGAGGATTGAAAGAAGTCTGCTAGGTTGAAATCTAAATTAAGATTATAATTTTTAGTGAGATTTGGATTTTCACAATATGAGACATGCCATAGTGCTAATTGACCCTTTATAAAAATCATTTTTTGGAAGTGTTGCATTTGGTTTGGAAATATTCAAGTTCTAAAAAAAGACTAACAGTGGACTTTTCCATCTGCAGATTATACTGAATGGCCAGCAGAGGCAGTGTTGCAGAGGAATATTTCTCTGCTTGCTGAGATGAAAAAAAAAAAGAAAGCTCATTCCTCAGCCTTCTCCATGCCTCGATCAATATATATGGTAAGTCAAAATCTCAATTAATCATGTTGCCATTAATAAAAAGTTCATAGCATCTGATAGCTCTCAGTGCCTTTTAGTGGGGTCTTCCGCATAAATATAATCTTCTAAGACGGTAGCAATATGGATGACGCAATGGCCATCCTGATAGTTTATCAAAGACTTTGTCTGTCTAAGTGTCTGAGAAAATCTTCTTTAGATACTTGTGCAGGCAATATGTCCCTTGAGTTAATTACCATCCTTCAGGCTGGAATGAGCTGTCTTAGGTTAGAGCAAATGACTTACATTCAGATGGAGGGAAGCTATTTAACCTGTTTCCCTGCTCTCTGTGAGTGGGACTCTGATACTCCAGATGGACTGCTATTTAGAAACTGTGTTCTTCTAACTCTAGCCCTCTTTGAATAGGAGCCCAATGCTTTCCATGGCGCAGAGTACTTTCCCACAACACCTCCTACTTGCTGTGCAGTCATATTCCCAGATAATTACCTGGTGTGTAATTGGTGACGTCTGGTCCTCCGGTGTAATCGTCACCCAGGGCGATTGGTCAAGTGGTGCCATTACATCACAAAGCTACAGCAGAATGTCATCTGACATGAGGGCCAATCAGTTGCTTCTTCTAACTCTAGCCCTCTTTAAATAGGAGCCCAATACTTTCAATGGCGCACTGTACTTCCCCCTTACACCTCCTACTTGCTGTGCAGTCATATTCACAGATAGTTACCTAGTGTGTAATTGCTGATGTCTGGTCCTCCGGTGTAATCGTCACCCAGGGTGATTGGTCAAGTGGTGCCATTACATTACAAAGCTACAGCAGGGTGTCATCTGACATGAGGGCCAATCAGTTGCCTAGTACGCAATAGGATACTTATATCATGGTATAGAAAGTGGAGCAATGTGGACAGGATGCCCAGCTGAAGACTAAGGTGGTGAGATGAAAGGACCTAGGACAATATTTGAGACTTATACATTTGTTTGAAGGAGTGGTTGATCTTACCATTCTGGAGTTCTCTATAGGTTAAGTGATAGGGATGCGCTAAAATGAAGATGTTAGAATCTGTTGTTTTTATTATTCCCACGAACCGTAGCATAAACCTTCCTCCCTTAACGTATCAGATCACTGAATTGCTATGGTGTACCATAACCTGAAATAATTCCTGTGAGAAGGGTACTCTATCTCTTGGCTGCCAAAGAGAGCTTTCTATCTAAGTCCTCATATAGGTGATAGGGTTGTGTAGAGAGTACCAGCAAATGAGGCAGAGGATTGAAAGAAGTCTGCTAGGTTGAAATCTAAATTAAGATTATAATTTTTAGTGAGATTTGGATTTTCACAATATGAGACATGCCATAGTGCTAATTGACCCTTTATAAAAATCATTTTTTGGAAGTGTTGCATTTGGTTTGGAAATATTCAAGTTCTAAAAAAAGACTAACAGTGGACTTTTCCATCTGCAGATTATACTGAATGGCCAGCAGAGGCAGTGTTGCAGAGGAATATTTCTCTGCTTGCTGAGATGAAAAAAAAAAAGAAAGCTCATTCCTCAGCCTTCTCCATGCCTCGATCAATATATATGGTAAGTCAAAATCTCAATTAATCATGTTGCCATTAATAAAAAGTTCATAGCATCTGATAGCTCTCAGTGCCTTTTAGTGGGGTCTTCCGCATAAATATAATCTTCTAAGACGGTAGCAATATGGATGACGCAATGGCCATCCTGATAGTTTATCAAAGACTTTGTCTGTCTAAGTGTCTGAGAAAATCTTCTTTAGATACTTGTGCAGGCAATATGTCCCTTGAGTTAATTACCATCCTTCAGGCTGGAATGAGCTGTCTTAGGTTAGAGCAAATGACTTACATTCAGATGGAGGGAAGCTATTTAACCTGTTTCCCTGCTCTCTGTGAGTGGGACTCTGATACTCCAGATGGACTGCTATTTAGAAACTGTGTTCTTCTAACTCTAGCCCTCTTTGAATAGGAGCCCAATGCTTTCCATGGCGCAGAGTACTTTCCCACAACACCTCCTACTTGCTGTGCAGTCATATTCCCAGATAATTACCTGGTGTGTAATTGGTGACGTCTGGTCCTCCGGTGTAATCGTCACCCAGGGCGATTGGTCAAGTGGTGCCATTACATCACAAAGCTACAGCAGAATGTCATCTGACATGAGGGCCAATCAGTTGCTTCTTCTAACTCTAGCCCTCTTTAAATAGGAGCCCAATACTTTCAATGGCGCACTGTACTTCCCCCTTACACCTCCTACTTGCTGTGCAGTCATATTCACAGATAGTTACCTAGTGTGTAATTGCTGATGTCTGGTCCTCCGGTGTAATCGTCACCCAGGGTGATTGGTCAAGTGGTGCCATTACATTACAAAGCTACAGCAGGGTGTCATCTGACATGAGGGCCAATCAGTTGCCTAGTACGCAATAGGATACTTATATCATGGTATAGAAAGTGGAGCAATGTGGACAGGATGCCCAGCTGAAGACTAAGGTGGTGAGATGAAAGGACCTAGGACAATATTTGAGACTTATACATTTGTTTGAAGGAGTGGTTGATCTTACCATTCTGGAGTTCTCTATAGGTTAAGTGATAGGGATGCGCTAAAATGAAGATGTTAGAATCTGTTGTTTTTATTATTCCCACGAACCGTAGCATAAACCTTCCTCCCTTAACGTATCAGATCACTGAATTGCTATGGTGTACCATAACCTGAAATAATTCCTGTGAGAAGGGTACTCTATCTCTTGGCTGCCAAAGAGAGCTTTCTATCTAAGTCCTCATATAGGTGATAGGGTTGTGTAGAGAGTACCAGCAAATGAGGCAGAGGATTGAAAGAAGTCTGCTAGGTTGAAATCTAAATTAAGATTATAATTTTTAGTGAGATTTGGATTTTCACAATATGAGACATGCCATAGTGCTAATTGACCCTTTATAAAAATCATTTTTTGGAAGTGTTGCATTTGGTTTGGAAATATTCAAGTTCTAAAAAAAGACTAACAGTGGACTTTTCCATCTGCAGATTATACTGAATGGCCAGCAAAGGCAGTGTTGCAGAGGAATATTTCTCTGCTTGCTGAGATGAAAAAAAAAAAAAAGAAAGCTCATTCCTCAGCCTTCTCCATGCCTCGATCAATATATATGGTAAGTCAAAATCTCAATTAATCATTTTGCCATTAATAAAAAGTTCATAGCATCTGATAGCTCTCAGTGCCTTTTAGTGGGGTCTTCCGCATAAATATAATCTTCTAAGACGGTAGCAATATGGATGACGCAATGGCCATCCTGATAGTTTATCAAAGACTTTGTCTGTCTAAGTGTCTGAGAAAATCTTCTTTAGATACTTGTGCAGGCAATATGTCCCTTGAGTTAATTACCATCCTTCAGGCTGGAATGAGCTGTCTTAGGTTAGAGCAAATGACTTACATTCAGATGGAGGGAAGCTATTTAACCTGTTTCCCTGCTCTCTGTGAGTGGGACTCTGATACTCCAGATGGACTGCTATTTAGAAACTGTGTTCTTCTAACTCTAGCCCTCTTTGAATAGGAGCCCAATGCTTTCCATGGCGCAGAGTACTTTCCCACAACACCTCCTACTTGCTGTGCAGTCATATTCCCAGATAATTACCTGGTGTGTAATTGGTGACGTCTGGTCCTCCGGTGTAATCGTCACCCAGGGCGATTGGTCAAGTGGTGCCATTACATCACAAAGCTACAGCAGAATGTCATCTGACATGAGGGCCAATCAGTTGCTTCTTCTAACTCTAGCCCTCTTTAAATAGGAGCCCAATACTTTCAATGGCGCACTGTACTTCCCCCTTACACCTCCTACTTGCTGTGCAGTCATATTCACAGATAGTTACCTAGTGTGTAATTGCTGATGTCTGGTCCTCCGGTGTAATCGTCACCCAGGGTGATTGGTCAAGTGGTGCCATTACATTACAAAGCTACAGCAGGGTGTCATCTGACATGAGGGCCAATCAGTTGCCTAGTACGCAATAGGATACTTATATCATGGTATAGAAAGTGGAGCAATGTGGACAGGATGCCCAGCTGAAGACTAAGGTGGTGAGATGAAAGGACCTAGGACAATATTTGAGACTTATACATTTGTTTGAAGGAGTGGTTGATCTTACCATTCTGGAGTTCTCTATAGGTTAAGTGATAGGGATGCGCTAAAATGAAGATGTTAGAATCTGTTGTTTTTATTATTCCCACGAACCGTAGCATAAACCTTCCTCCCTTAACGTATCAGATCACTGAATTGCTATGGTGTACCATAACCTGAAATAATTCCTGTGAGAAGGGTACTCTATCTCTTGGCTGCCAAAGAGAGCTTTCTATCTAAGTCCTCATATAGGTGATAGGGTTGTGTAGAGAGTACCAGCAAATGAGGCAGAGGATTGAAAGAAGTCTGCTAGGTTGAAATCTAAATTAAGATTATAATTTTTAGTGAGATTTGGATTTTCACAATATGAGACATGCCATAGTGCTAATTGACCCTTTATAAAAATCATTTTTTGGAAGTGTTGCATTTGGTTTGGAAATATTCACGTTCTAAAAAAAGACTAACAGTGGACTTTTCCATCTGCAGATTATACTGAATGGCCAGCAGAGGCAGTGTTGCAGAGGAATATTTCTCTGCTTGCTGAGATGAAAAAAAAAAAGAAAGCTCATTCCTCAGCCTTCTCCATGCCTCGATCAATATATATGGTAAGTCAAAATCTCAATTAATCATGTTGCCATTAATAAAAAGTTCATAGCATCTGATAGCTCTCAGTGCCTTTTAGTGGGGTCTTCCGCATAAATATAATCTTCTAAGACGGTAGCAATATGGATGACGCAATGGCCATCCTGATAGTTTATCAAAGACTTTGTCTGTCTAAGTGTCTGAGAAAATCTTCTTTAGATACTTGTGCAGGCAATATGTCCCTTGAGTTAATTACCATCCTTCAGGCTGGAATGAGCTGTCTTAGGTTAGAGCAAATGACTTACATTCAGATGGAGGGAAGCTATTTAACCTGTTTCCCTGCTCTCTGTGAGTGGGACTCTGATACTCCAGATGGACTGCTATTTAGAAACTGTGTTCTTCTAACTCTAGCCCTCTTTGAATAGGAGCCCAATGCTTTCCATGGCGCAGAGTACTTTCCCACAACACCTCCTACTTGCTGTGCAGTCATATTCCCAGATAATTACCTGGTGTGTAATTGGTGACGTCTGGTCCTCCGGTGTAATCGTCACCCAGGGCGATTGGTCAAGTGGTGCCATTACATCACAAAGCTACAGCAGAATGTCATCTGACATGAGGGCCAATCAGTTGCTTCTTCTAACTCTAGCCCTCTTTAAATAGGAGCCCAATACTTTCAATGGCGCACTGTACTTCCCCCTTACACCTCCTACTTGCTGTGCAGTCATATTCACAGATAGTTACCTAGTGTGTAATTGCTGATGTCTGGTCCTCCGGTGTAATCGTCACCCAGGGTGATTGGTCAAGTGGTGCCATTACATTACAAAGCTACAGCAGGGTGTCATCTGACATGAGGGCCAATCAGTTGCCTAGTACGCAATAGGATACTTATATCATGGTATAGAAAGTGGAGCAATGTGGACAGGATGCCCAGCTGAAGACTAAGGTGGTGAGATGAAAGGACCTAGGACAATATTTGAGACTTATACATTTGTTTGAAGGAGTGGTTGATCTTACCATTCTGGAGTTCTCTATAGGTTAAGTGATAGGGATGCGCTAAAATGAAGATGTTAGAATCTGTTGTTTTTATTATTCCCACGAACCGTAGCATAAACCTTCCTCCCTTAACGTATCAGATCACTGAATTGCTATGGTGTACCATAACCTGAAATAATTCCTGTGAGAAGGGTACTCTATCTCTTGGCTGCCAAAGAGAGCTTTCTATCTAAGTCCTCATATAGGTGATAGGGTTGTGTAGAGAGTACCAGCAAATGAGGCAGAGGATTGAAAGAAGTCTGCTAGGTTGAAATCTAAATTAAGATTATAATTTTTAGTGAGATTTGGATTTTCACAATATGAGACATGCCATAGTGCTAATTGACCCTTTATAAAAATCATTTTTTGGAAGTGTTGCATTTGGTTTGGAAATATTCAAGTTCTAAAAAAAGACTAACAGTGGACTTTTCCATCTGCAGATTATACTGAATGGCCAGCAAAGGCAGTGTTGCAGAGGAATATTTCTCTGCTTGCTGAGATGAAAAAAAAAAAAAAAGAAAGCTCATTCCTCAGCCTTCTCCATGCCTCGATCAATATATATGGTAAGTCAAAATCTCAATTAATCATTTTGCCATTAATAAAAAGTTCATAGCATCTGATAGCTCTCAGTGCCTTTTAGTGGGGTCTTCCGCATAAATATAATCTTCTAAGACGGTAGCAATATGGATGACGCAATGGCCATCCTGATAGTTTATCAAAGACTTTGTCTGTCTAAGTGTCTGAGAAAATCTTCTTTAGATACTTGTGCAGGCAATATGTCCCTTGAGTTAATTACCATCCTTCAGGCTGGAATGAGCTGTCTTAGGTTAGAGCAAATGACTTACATTCAGATGGAGGGAAGCTATTTAACCTGTTTCCCTGCTCTCTGTGAGTGGGACTCTGATACTCCAGATGGACTGCTATTTAGAAACTGTGTTCTTCTAACTCTAGCCCTCTTTGAATAGGAGCCCAATGCTTTCCATGGCGCAGAGTACTTTCCCACAACACCTCCTACTTGCTGTGCAGTCATATTCCCAGATAAAGATAATTACCTGGTGTGTAATTGGTGACGTCTGGTCCTCCGGTGTAATCGTCACCCAGGTCGATTGGTCAAGTGGTGCCATTACATCACAAAGCTACAGCAGAATGTCATCTGACATGAGGGCCAATCAGTTGCTTCTTCTAACTCTAGCCCTCTTTAAATAGGAGCCCAATACTTTCAATGGCGCACTGTACTTCCCCCTTACACCTCCTACTTGCTGTGCAGTCATATTCACAGATAGTTACCTAGTGTGTAATTGCTGATGTCTGGTCCTCCGGTGTAATCGTCACCCAGGGTGATTGGTCAAGTGGTGCCATTACATTACAAAGCTACAGCAGGGTGTCATCTGACATGAGGGCCAATCAGTTGCCTAGTACGCAATAGGATACTTATATCATGGTATAGAAAGTGGAGCAATGTGGACAGGATGCCCAGCTGAAGACTAAGGTGGTGAGATGAAAGGACCTAGGACAATATTTGAGACTTATACATTTGTTTGAAGGAGTGGTTGATCTTACCATTCTGGAGTTCTCTATAGGTTAAGTGATAGGGATGCGCTAAAATGAAGATGTTAGAATCTGTTGTTTTTATTATTCCCACGAACCGTAGCATAAACCTTCCTCCCTTAACGTATCAGATCACTGAATTGCTATGGTGTACCATAACCTGAAATAATTCCTGTGAGAAGCATACTCTATCTCTTGGCTGCCAAAGAGAGCTTTCTATCTAAGTCCTCATATAGGTGATAGGGTTGTGTAGAGAGTACCAGCAAATGAGGCAGAGGATTGAAAGAAGTCTGCTAGGTTGAAATCTAAATTAAGATTATAATTTTTAGTGAGATTTGGATTTTCACAATATGAGACATGCCATAGTGCTAATTGACCCTTTATAAAAATCATTTTTTGGAAGTGTTGCATTTGGTTTGGAAATATTCAAGTTCTAAAAAAAGACTAACAGTGGACTTTTCCATCTGCAGATTATACTGAATGGCCAGCAGAGGCAGTGTTGCAGAGGAATATTTCTCTGCTTGCTGAGATGAAAAAAAAAAAGAAAGCTCATTCCTCAGCCTTCTCCATGCCTCGATCAATATATATGGTAAGTCAAAATCTCAATTAATCATGTTGCCATTAATAAAAAGTTCATAGCATCTGATAGCTCTCAGTGCCTTTTAGTGGGGTCTTCCGCATAAATATAATCTTCTAAGACGGTAGCAATATGGATGACGCAATGGCCATCCTGATAGTTTATCAAAGACTTTGTCTGTCTAAGTGTCTGAGAAAATCTTCTTTAGATACTTGTGCAGGCAATATGTCCCTTGAGTTAATTACCATCCTTCAGGCTGGAATGAGCTGTCTTAGGTTAGAGCAAATGACTTACATTCAGATGGAGGGAAGCTATTTAACCTGTTTCCCTGCTCTCTGTGAGTGGGACTCTGATACTCCAGATGGACTGCTATTTAGAAACTGTGTTCTTCTAACTCTAGCCCTCTTTGAATAGGAGCCCAATGCTTTCCATGGCGCAGAGTACTTTCCCACAACACCTCCTACTTGCTGTGCAGTCATATTCCCAGATAATTACCTGGTGTGTAATTGGTGACGTCTGGTCCTCCGGTGTAATCGTCACCCAGGGCGATTGGTCAAGTGGTGCCATTACATCACAAAGCTACAGCAGAATGTCATCTGACATGAGGGCCAATCAGTTGCTTCTTCTAACTCTAGCCCTCTTTAAATAGGAGCCCAATACTTTCAATGGCGCACTGTACTTCCCCCTTACACCTCCTACTTGCTGTGCAGTCATATTCACAGATAGTTACCTAGTGTGTAATTGCTGATGTCTGGTCCTCCGGTGTAATCGTCACCCAGGGTGATTGGTCAAGTGGTGCCATTACATTACAAAGCTACAGCAGGGTGTCATCTGACATGAGGGCCAATCAGTTGCCTAGTACGCAATAGGATACTTATATCATGGTATAGAAAGTGGAGCAATGTGGACAGGATGCCCAGCTGAAGACTAAGGTGGTGAGATGAAAGGACCTAGGACAATATTTGAGACTTATACATTTGTTTGAAGGAGTGGTTGATCTTACCATTCTGGAGTTCTCTATAGGTTAAGTGATAGGGATGCGCTAAAATGAAGATGTTAGAATCTGTTGTTTTTATTATTCCCACGAACCGTAGCATAAACCTTCCTCCCTTAACGTATCAGATCACTGAATTGCTATGGTGTACCATAACCTGAAATAATTCCTGTGAGAAGGGTACTCTATCTCTTGGCTGCCAAAGAGAGCTTTCTATCTAAGTCCTCATATAGGTGATAGGGTTGTGTAGAGAGTACCAGCAAATGAGGCAGAGGATTGAAAGAAGTCTGCTAGGTTGAAATCTAAATTAAGATTATAATTTTTAGTGAGATTTGGATTTTCACAATATGAGACATGCCATAGTGCTAATTGACCCTTTATAAAAATCATTTTTTGGAAGTGTTGCATTTGGTTTGGAAATATTCAAGTTCTAAAAAAAGACTAACAGTGGACTTTTCCATCTGCAGATTATACTGAATGGCCAGCAAAGGCAGTGTTGCAGAGGAATATTTCTCTGCTTGCTGAGATGAAAAAAAAAAAGAAAGCTCATTCCTCAGCCTTCTCCATGCCTCGATCAATATATATGGTAAGTCAAAATCTCAATTAATCATGTTGCCATTAATAAAAAGTTCATAGCATCTGATAGCTCTCAGTGCCTTTTAGTGGGGTCTTCCGCATAAATATAATCTTCTAAGACGGTAGCAATATGGATGACGCAATGGCCATCCTGATAGTTTATCAAAGACTTTGTCTGTCTACGTGTCTGAGAAAATCTTCTTTAGATACTTGTGCAGGCAATATGTCCCTTGAGTTAATTACCATCCTTCAGGCTGGAATGAGCTGTCTTAGGTTAGAGCAAATGACTTACATTCAGATGGAGGGAAGCTATTTAACCTGTTTCCCTGCTCTCTGTGAGTGGGACTCTGATACTCCAGATGGACTGCTATTTAGAAACTGTGTTCTTCCAACTCTAGCCCTCTTTGAATAGGAGCCCAATGCTTTCCATGGCGCAGAGTACTTTCCCACAACACCTCCTACTTGCTGTGCAGTCATATTCCCAGATAATTACCTGGTGTGTAATTGGTGACGTCTGGTCCTCCGGTGTAATCGTCACCCAGGGCGATTGGTCAAGTGGTGCCATTACATCACAAAGCTACAGCAGAATGTCATCTGACATGAGGGCCAATCAGTTGCTTCTTCTAACTCTAGCCCTCTTTAAATAGGAGCCCAATACTTTCAATGGCGCACTGTACTTCCCCCTTACACCTCCTACTTGCTGTGCAGTCATATTCACAGATAGTTACCTAGTGTGTAATTGCTGATGTCTGGTCCTCCGGTGTAATCGTCACCCAGGGTGATTGGTCAAGTGGTGCCATTACATTACAAAGCTACAGCAGGGTGTCATCTGACATGAGGGCCAATCAGTTGCCTAGTACGCAATAGGATACTTATATCATGGTATAGAAAGTGGAGCAATGTGGACAGGATGCCCAGCTGAAGACTAAGGTGGTGAGATGAAAGGACCTAGGACAATATTTGAGACTTATACATTTGTTTGAAGGAGTGGTTGATCTTACCATTCTGGAGTTCTCTATAGGTTAAGTGATAGGGATGCGCTAAAATGAAGATGTTAGAATCTGTTGTTTTTATTATTCCCACGAACCGTAGCATAAACCTTCCTCCCTTAACGTATCAGATCACTGAATTGCTATGGTGTACCATAACCTGAAATAATTCCTGTGAGAAGGGTACTCTATCTCTTGGCTGCCAAAGAGAGCTTTCTATCTAAGTCCTCATATAGGTGATAGGGTTGTGTAGAGAGTACCAGCAAATGAGGCAGAGGATTGAAAGAAGTCTGCTAGGTTGAAATCTAAATTAAGATTATAATTTTTAGTGAGATTTGGATTTTCACAATATGAGACATGCCATAGTGCTAATTGACCCTTTATAAAAATCATTTTTTGGAAGTGTTGCATTTGGTTTGGAAATATTCAAGTTCTAAAAAAAGACTAACAGTGGACTTTTCCATCTGCAGATTATACTGAATGGCCAGCAAAGGCAGTGTTGCAGAGGAATATTTCTCTGCTTGCTGAGATGAAAAAAAAAAAAAAGAAAGCTCATTCCTCAGCCTTCTCCATGCCTCGATCAATATATATTGTAAGTCAAAATCTCAATTAATCATTTTGCCATTAATAAAAAGTTCATACCATCTGATAGCTCTCAGTGCCTTTTAGTGGGGTCTTCCGCATAAGTATAATCTTCTAAGACGGTAGCAATATGGATGACGCAATGGCCATCCTGATAGTTTATCAAAGACTTTGTCTGTCTAAGTGTCTGAGAAAATCTTCTTTAGATACTTGTGCAGGCAATATGTCCCTTGAGTTAATTAACATCCTTCAGGCTGGAATGAGCTGTCTTAGGTTAGAGCAAATGACTTACATTCAGATGGAGGGAAGCTATTTAACCTGTTTCCCTGCTCTCTGTGAGTGGGACTCTGATACTCCAGATGGACTGCTATTTAGAAACTGTGTTCTTCTAACTCTAGCCCTCTTTGAATAGGAGCCCAATGCTTTCCATGGCGCAGAGTACTTTCCCACAACACCTCCTACTTGCTGTGCAGTCATATTCCCAGATAATTACCTGGTGTGTAATTGGTGACGTCTGGTCCTCCGGTGTAATCGTCACCCAGGTCGATTGGTCAAGTGGTGCCATTACATCACAAAGCTACAGCAGAATGTCATCTGACATGAGGGCCAATCAGTTGCTTCTTCTAACTCTAGCCCTCTTTAAATAGGAGCCCAATACTTTCAATGGCGCACTGTACTTCCCCCTTACACCTCCTACTTGCTGTGCAGTCATATTCACAGATAGTTACCTAGTGTGTAATTGCTGATGTCTGGTCCTCCGGTGTAATCGTCACCCAGGGTGATTGGTCAAGTGGTGCCATTACATTACAAAGCTACAGCAGGGTGTCATCTGACATGAGGGCCAATCAGTTGCCTAGTACGCAATAGGATACTTATATCATGGTATAGAAAGTGGAGCAATGTGGACAGGATGCCCAGCTGAAGACTAAGGTGGTGAGATGAAAGGACCTAGGACAATATTTGAGACTTATACATTTGTTTGAAGGAGTGGTTGATCTTACCATTCTGGAGTTCTCTATAGGTTAAGTGATAGGGATGCGCTAAAATGAAGATGTTAGAATCTGTTGTTTTTATTATTCCCACGAACCGTAGCATAAACCTTCCTCCCTTAACGTATCAGATCACTGAATTGCTATGGTGTACCATAACCTGAAATAATTCCTGTGAGAAGGGTACTCTATCTCTTGGCTGCCAAAGAGAGCTTTCTATCTAAGTCCTCATATAGGTGATAGGGTTGTGTAGAGAGTACCAGCAAATGAGGCAGAGGATTGAAAGAAGTCTGCTAGGTTGAAATCTAAATTAAGATTATAATTTTTAGTGAGATTTGGATTTTCACAATATGAGACATGCCATAGTGCTAATTGACCCTTTATAAAAATCATTTTTTGGAAGTGTTGCATTTGGTTTGGAAATATTCAAGTTCTAAAAAAAGACTAACAGTGGACTTTTCCATCTGCAGATTATACTGAATGGCCAGCAGAGGCAGTGTTGCAGAGGAATATTTCTCTGCTTGCTGAGATGAAAAAAAAAAAGAAAGCTCATTCCTCAGCCTTCTCCATGCCTCGATCAATATATATGGTAAGTCAAAATCTCAATTAATCATGTTGCCATTAATAAAAAGTTCATAGCATCTGATAGCTCTCAGTGCCTTTTAGTGGGGTCTTCCGCATAAATATAATCTTCTAAGACGGTAGCAATATGGATGACGCAATGGCCATCCTGATAGTTTATCAAAGACTTTGTCTGTCTAAGTGTCTGAGAAAATCTTCTTTAGATACTTGTGCAGGCAATATGTCCCTTGAGTTAATTACCATCCTTCAGGCTGGAATGAGCTGTCTTAGGTTAGAGCAAATGACTTACATTCAGATGGAGGGAAGCTATTTAACCTGTTTCCCTGCTCTCTGTGAGTGGGACTCTGATACTCCAGATGGACTGCTATTTAGAAACTGTGTTCTTCTAACTCTAGCCCTCTTTGAATAGGAGCCCAATGCTTTCCATGGCGCAGAGTACTTTCCCACAACACCTCCTACTTGCTGTGCAGTCATATTCCCAGATAATTACCTGGTGTGTAATTGGTGACGTCTGGTCCTCCGGTGTAATCGTCACCCAGGGCGATTGGTCAAGTGGTGCCATTACATCACAAAGCTACAGCAGAATGTCATCTGACATGAGGGCCAATCAGTTGCTTCTTCTAACTCTAGCCCTCTTTAAATAGGAGCCCAATACTTTCAATGGCGCACTGTACTTCCCCCTTACACCTCCTACTTGCTGTGCAGTCATATTCACAGATAGTTACCTAGTGTGTAATTGCTGATGTCTGGTCCTCCGGTGTAATCGTCACCCAGGGTGATTGGTCAAGTGGTGCCATTACATTACAAAGCTACAGCAGGGTGTCATCTGACATGAGGGCCAATCAGTTGCCTAGTACGCAATAGGATACTTATATCATGGTATAGAAAGTGGAGCAATGTGGACAGGATGCCCAGCTGAAGACTAAGGTGGTGAGATGAAAGGACCTAGGACAATATTTGAGACTTATACATTTGTTTGAAGGAGTGGTTGATCTTACCATTCTGGAGTTCTCTATAGGTTAAGTGATAGGGATGCGCTAAAATGAAGATGTTAGAATCTGTTGTTTTTATTATTCCCACGAACCGTAGCATAAACCTTCCTCCCTTAACGTATCAGATCACTGAATTGCTATGGTGTACCATAACCTGAAATAATTCCTGTGAGAAGGGTACTCTATCTCTTGGCTGCCAAAGAGAGCTTTCTATCTAAGTCCTCATATAGGTGATAGGGTTGTGTAGAGAGTACCAGCAAATGAGGCAGAGGATTGAAAGAAGTCTGCTAGGTTGAAATCTAAATTAAGATTATAATTTTTAGTGAGATTTGGATTTTCACAATATGAGACATGCCATAGTGCTAATTGACCCTTTATAAAAATCATTTTTTGGAAGTGTTGCATTTGGTTTGGAAATATTCAAGTTCTAAAAAAAGACTAACAGTGGACTTTTCCATCTGCAGATTATACTGAATGGCCAGCAGAGGCAGTGTTGCAGAGGAATATTTCTCTGCTTGCTGAGATGAAAAAAAAAAAGAAAGCTCATTCCTCAGCCTTCTCCATGCCTCGATCAATATATATGGTAAGTCAAAATCTCAATTAATCATGTTGCCATTAATAAAAAGTTCATAGCATCTGATAGCTCTCAGTGCCTTTTAGTGGGGTCTTCCGCATAAATATAATCTTCTAAGACGGTAGCAATATGGATGACGCAATGGCCATCCTGATAGTTTATCAAAGACTTTGTCTGTCTAAGTGTCTGAGAAAATCTTCTTTAGATACTTGTGCAGGCAATATGTCCCTTGAGTTAATTACCATCCTTCAGGCTGGAATGAGCTGTCTTAGGTTAGAGCAAATGACTTACATTCAGATGGAGGGAAGCTATTTAACCTGTTTCCCTGCTCTCTGTGAGTGGGACTCTGATACTCCAGATGGACTGCTATTTAGAAACTGTGTTCTTCTAACTCTAGCCCTCTTTGAATAGGAGCCCAATGCTTTCCATGGCGCAGAGTACTTTCCCACAACACCTCCTACTTGCTGTGCAGTCATATTCCCAGATAATTACCTGGTGTGTAATTGGTGACGTCTGGTCCTCCGGTGTAATCGTCACCCAGGGCGATTGGTCAAGTGGTGCCATTACATCACAAAGCTACAGCAGAATGTCATCTGACATGAGGGCCAATCAGTTGCTTCTTCTAACTCTAGCCCTCTTTAAATAGGAGCCCAATACTTTCAATGGCGCACTGTACTTCCCCCTTACACCTCCTACTTGCTGTGCAGTCATATTCACAGATAGTTACCTAGTGTGTAATTGCTGATGTCTGGTCCTCCGGTGTAATCGTCACCCAGGGTGATTGGTCAAGTGGTGCCATTACATTACAAAGCTACAGCAGGGTGTCATCTGACATGAGGGCCAATCAGTTGCCTAGTACGCAATAGGATACTTATATCATGGTATAGAAAGTGGAGCAATGTGGACAGGATGCCCAGCTGAAGACTAAGGTGGTGAGATGAAAGGACCTAGGACAATATTTGAGACTTATACATTTGTTTGAAGGAGTGGTTGATCTTACCATTCTGGAGTTCTCTATAGGTTAAGTGATAGGGATGCGCTAAAATGAAGATGTTAGAATCTGTTGTTTTTATTATTCCCACGAACCGTAGCATAAACCTTCCTCCCTTAACGTATCAGATCACTGAATTGCTATGGTGTACCATAACCTGAAATAATTCCTGTGAGAAGGGTACTCTATCTCTTGGCTGCCAAAGAGAGCTTTCTATCTAAGTCCTCATATAGGTGATAGGGTTGTGTAGAGAGTACCAGCAAATGAGGCAGAGGATTGAAAGAAGTCTGCTAGGTTGAAATCTAAATTAAGATTATAATTTTTAGTGAGATTTGGATTTTCACAATATGAGACATGCCATAGTGCTAATTGACCCTTTATAAAAATCATTTTTTGGAAGTGTTGCATTTGGTTTGGAAATATTCAAGTTCTAAAAAAAGACTAACAGTGGACTTTTCCATCTGCAGATTATACTGAATGGCCAGCAAAGGCAGTGTTGCAGAGGAATATTTCTCTGCTTGCTGAGATGAAAAAAAAAAAAAAGAAAGCTCATTCCTCAGCCTTCTCCATGCCTCGATCAATATATATGGTAAGTCAAAATCTCAATTAATCATTTTGCCATTAATAAAAAGTTCATACCATCTGATAGCTCTCAGTGCCTTTTAGTGGGGTCTTCCGCATAAGTATAATCTTCTAAGACGGTAGCAATATGGATGACGCAATGGCCATCCTGATAGTTTATCAAAGACTTTGTCTGTCTAAGTGTCTGAGAAAATCTTCTTTAGATACTTGTGCAGGCAATATGTCCCTTGAGTTAATTACCATCCTTCAGGCTGGAATGAGCTGTCTTAGGTTAGAGCAAATGACTTACATTCAGATGGAGGGAAGCTATTTAACCTGTTTCCCTGCTCTCTGTGAGTGGGACTCTGATACTCCAGATGGACTGCTATTTAGAAACTGTGTTCTTCTAACTCTAGCCCTCTTTGAATAGGAGCCCAATGCTTTCCATGGCGCAGAGTACTTTCCCACAACACCTCCTACTTGCTGTGCAGTCATATTCCCAGATAATTACCTGGTGTGTAATTGGTGACGTCTGGTCCTCCGGTGTAATCGTCACCCAGGTCGATTGGTCAAGTGGTGCCATTACATCACAAAGCTACAGCAGAATGTCATCTGACATGAGGGCCAATCAGTTGCTTCTTCTAACTCTAGCCCTCTTTAAATAGGAGCCCAATACTTTCAATGGCGCACTGTACTTCCCCCTTACACCTCCTACTTGCTGTGCAGTCATATTCACAGATAGTTACCTAGTGTGTAATTGCTGATGTCTGGTCCTCCGGTGTAATCGTCACCCAGGGTGATTGGTCAAGTGGTGCCATTACATTACAAAGCTACAGCAGGGTGTCATCTGACATGAGGGCCAATCAGTTGCCTAGTACGCAATAGGATACTTATATCATGGTATAGAAAGTGGAGCAATGTGGACAGGATGCCCAGCTGAAGACTAAGGTGGTGAGATGAAAGGACCTAGGACAATATTTGAGACTTATACATTTGTTTGAAGGAGTGGTTGATCTTACCATTCTGGAGTTCTCTATAGGTTAAGTGATAGGGATGCGCTAAAATGAAGATGTTAGAATCTGTTGTTTTTATTATTCCCACGAACCGTAGCATAAACCTTCCTCCCTTAACGTATCAGATCACTGAATTGCTATGGTGTACCATAACCTGAAATAATTCCTGTGAGAAGGGTACTCTATCTCTTGGCTGCCAAAGAGAGCTTTCTATCTAAGTCCTCATATAGGTGATAGGGTTGTGTAGAGAGTACCAGCAAATGAGGCAGAGGATTGAAAGAAGTCTGCTAGGTTGAAATCTAAATTAAGATTATAATTTTTAGTGAGATTTGGATTTTCACAATATGAGACATGCCATAGTGCTAATTGACCCTTTATAAAAATCATTTTTTGGAAGTGTTGCATTTGGTTTGGAAATATTCACGTTCTAAAAAAAGACTAACAGTGGACTTTTCCATCTGCAGATTATACTGAATGGCCAGCAGAGGCAGTGTTGCAGAGGAATATTTCTCTGCTTGCTGAGATGAAAAAAAAAAAAAAGAAAGCTCATTCCTCAGCCTTCTCCATGCCTCGATCAATATATATTGTAAGTCAAAATCTCAATTAATCATTTTGCCATTAATAAAAAGTTCATACCATCTGATAGCTCTCAGTGCCTTTTAGTGGGGTCTTCCGCATAAGTATAATCTTCTAAGACGGTAGCAATATGGATGACGCAATGGCCATCCTGATAGTTTATCAAAGACTTTGTCTGTCTAAGTGTCTGAGAAAATCTTCTTTAGATACTTGTGCAGGCAATATGTCCCTTGAGTTAATTACCATCCTTCAGGCTGGAATGAGCTGTCTTAGGTTAGAGCAAATGACTTACATTCAGATGGAGGGAAGCTATTTAACCTGTTTCCCTGCTCTCTGTGAGTGGGACTCTGATACTCCAGATGGACTGCTATTTAGAAACTGTGTTCTTCTAACTCTAGCCCTCTTTGAATAGGAGCCCAATGCTTTCCATGGCGCAGAGTACTTTCCCACAACACCTCCTACTTGCTGTGCAGTCATATTCCCAGATAATTACCTGGTGTGTAATTGGTGACGTCTGGTCCTCCGGTGTAATCGTCACCCAGGGCGATTGGTCAAGTGGTGCCATTACATCACAAAGCTACAGCAGAATGTCATCTGACATGAGGGCCAATCAGTTGCTTCTTCTAACTCTAGCCCTCTTTAAATAGGAGCCCAATACTTTCAATGGCGCACTGTACTTCCCCCTTACACCTCCTACTTGCTGTGCAGTCATATTCACAGATAGTTACCTAGTGTGTAATTGCTGATGTCTGGTCCTCCGGTGTAATCGTCACCCAGGGTGATTGGTCAAGTGGTGCCATTACATTACAAAGCTACAGCAGGGTGTCATCTGACATGAGGGCCAATCAGTTGCCTAGTACGCAATAGGATACTTATATCATGGTATAGAAAGTGGAGCAATGTGGACAGGATGCCCAGCTGAAGACTAAGGTGGTGAGATGAAAGGACCTAGGACAATATTTGAGACTTATACATTTGTTTGAAGGAGTGGTTGATCTTACCATTCTGGAGTTCTCTATAGGTTAAGTGATAGGGATGCGCTAAAATGAAGATGTTAGAATCTGTTGTTTTTATTATTCCCACGAACCGTAGCATAAACCTTCCTCCCTTAACGTATCAGATCACTGAATTGCTATGGTGTACCATAACCTGAAATAATTCCTGTGAGAAGGGTACTCTATCTCTTGGCTGCCAAAGAGAGCTTTCTATCTAAGTCCTCATATAGGTGATAGGGTTGTGTAGAGAGTACCAGCAAATGAGGCAGAGGATTGAAAGAAGTCTGCTAGGTTGAAATCTAAATTAAGATTATAATTTTTAGTGAGATTTGGATTTTCACAATATGAGACATGCCATAGTGCTAATTGACCCTTTATAAAAATCATTTTTTGGAAGTGTTGCATTTGGTTTGGAAATATTCAAGTTCTAAAAAAAGACTAACAGTGGACTTTTCCATCTGCAGATTATACTGAATGGCCAGCAAAGGCAGTGTTGCAGAGGAATATTTCTCTGCTTGCTGAGATGAAAAAAAAAAAAAAGAAAGCTCATTCCTCAGCCTTCTCCATGCCTCGATCAATATATATGGTAAGTCAAAATCTCAATTAATCATTTTGCCATTAATAAAAAGTTCATACCATCTGATAGCTCTCAGTGCCTTTTAGTGGGGTCTTCCGCATAAGTATAATCTTCTAAGACGGTAGCAATATGGATGACGCAATGGCCATCCTGATAGTTTATCAAAGACTTTGTCTGTCTAAGTGTCTGAGAAAATCTTCTTTAGATACTTGTGCAGGCAATATGTCCCTTGAGTTAATTACCATCCTTCAGGCTGGAATGAGCTGTCTTAGGTTAGAGCAAATGACTTACATTCAGATGGAGGGAAGCTATTTAACCTGTTTCCCTGCTCTCTGTGAGTGGGACTCTGATACTCCAGATGGACTGCTATTTAGAAACTGTGTTCTTCTAACTCTAGCCCTCTTTGAATAGGAGCCCAATGCTTTCCATGGCGCAGAGTACTTTCCCACAACACCTCCTACTTGCTGTGCAGTCATATTCCCAGATAATTACCTGGTGTGTAATTGGTGACGTCTGGTCCTCCGGTGTAATCGTCACCCAGGTCGATTGGTCAAGTGGTGCCATTACATCACAAAGCTACAGCAGAATGTCATCTGACATGAGGGCCAATCAGTTGCTTCTTCTAACTCTAGCCCTCTTTAAATAGGAGCCCAATACTTTCAATGGCGCACTGTACTTCCCCCTTACACCTCCTACTTGCTGTGCAGTCATATTCACAGATAGTTACCTAGTGTGTAATTGCTGATGTCTGGTCCTCCGGTGTAATCGTCACCCAGGGTGATTGGTCAAGTGGTGCCATTACATTACAAAGCTACAGCAGGGTGTCATCTGACATGAGGGCCAATCAGTTGCCTAGTACGCAATAGGATACTTATATCATGGTATAGAAAGTGGAGCAATGTGGACAGGATGCCCAGCTGAAGACTAAGGTGGTGAGATGAAAGGACCTAGGACAATATTTGAGACTTATACATTTGTTTGAAGGAGTGGTTGATCTTACCATTCTGGAGTTCTCTATAGGTTAAGTGATAGGGATGCGCTAAAATGAAGATGTTAGAATCTGTTGTTTTTATTATTCCCACGAACCGTAGCATAAACCTTCCTCCCTTAACGTATCAGATCACTGAATTGCTATGGTGTACCATAACCTGAAATAATTCCTGTGAGAAGGGTACTCTATCTCTTGGCTGCCAAAGAGAGCTTTCTATCTAAGTCCTCATATAGGTGATAGGGTTGTGTAGAGAGTACCAGCAAATGAGGCAGAGGATTGAAAGAAGTCTGCTAGGTTGAAATCTAAATTAAGATTATAATTTTTAGTGAGATTTGGATTTTCACAATATGAGACATGCCATAGTGCTAATTGACCCTTTATAAAAATCATTTTTTGGAAGTGTTGCATTTGGTTTGGAAATATTCACGTTCTAAAAAAAGACTAACAGTGGACTTTTCCATCTGCAGATTATACTGAATGGCCAGCAGAGGCAGTGTTGCAGAGGAATATTTCTCTGCTTGCTGAGATGAAAAAAAAAAAAAAGAAAGCTCATTCCTCAGCCTTCTCCATGCCTCGATCAATATATATTGTAAGTCAAAATCTCAATTAATCATTTTGCCATTAATAAAAAGTTCATACCATCTGATAGCTCTCAGTGCCTTTTAGTGGGGTCTTCCGCATAAGTATAATCTTCTAAGACGGTAGCAATATGGATGACGCAATGGCCATCCTGATAGTTTATCAAAGACTTTGTCTGTCTAAGTGTCTGAGAAAATCTTCTTTAGATACTTGTGCAGGCAATATGTCCCTTGAGTTAATTACCATCCTTCAGGCTGGAATGAGCTGTCTTAGGTTAGAGCAAATGACTTACATTCAGATGGAGGGAAGCTATTTAACCTGTTTCCCTGCTCTCTGTGAGTGGGACTCTGATACTCCAGATGGACTGCTATTTAGAAACTGTGTTCTTCTAACTCTAGCCCTCTTTGAATAGGAGCCCAATGCTTTCCATGGCGCAGAGTACTTTCCCACAACACCTCCTACTTGCTGTGCAGTCATATTCCCAGATAATTACCTGGTGTGTAATTGGTGACGTCTGGTCCTCCGGTGTAATCGTCACCCAGGTCGATTGGTCAAGTGGTGCCATTACATCACAAAGCTACAGCAGAATGTCATCTGACATGAGGGCCAATCAGTTGCTTCTTCTAACTCTAGCCCTCTTTAAATAGGAGCCCAATACTTTCAATGGCGCACTGTACTTCCCCCTTACACCTCCTACTTGCTGTGCAGTCATATTCACAGATAGTTACCTAGTGTGTAATTGCTGATGTCTGGTCCTCCGGTGTAATCGTCACCCAGGGTGATTGGTCAAGTGGTGCCATTACATTACAAAGCTACAGCAGGGTGTCATCTGACATGAGGGCCAATCAGTTGCCTAGTACGCAATAGGATACTTATATCATGGTATAGAAAGTGGAGCAATGTGGACAGGATGCCCAGCTGAAGACTAAGGTGGTGAGATGAAAGGACCTAGGACAATATTTGAGACTTATACATTTGTTTGAAGGAGTGGTTGATCTTACCATTCTGGAGTTCTCTATAGGTTAAGTGATAGGGATGCGCTAAAATGAAGATGTTAGAATCTGTTGTTTTTATTATTCCCACGAACCGTAGCATAAACCTTCCTCCCTTAACGTATCAGATCACTGAATTGCTATGGTGTACCATAACCTGAAATAATTCCTGTGAGAAGCATACTCTATCTCTTGGCTGCCAAAGAGAGCTTTCTATCTAAGTCCTCATATAGGTGATAGGGTTGTGTAGAGAGTACCAGCAAATGAGGCAGAGGATTGAAAGAAGTCTGCTAGGTTGAAATCTAAATTAAGATTATAATTTTTAGTGAGATTTGGATTTTCACAATATGAGACATGCCATAGTGCTAATTGACCCTTTATAAAAATCATTTTTTGGAAGTGTTGCATTTGGTTTGGAAATATTCAAGTTCTAAAAAAAGACTAACAGTGGACTTTTCCATCTGCAGATTATACTGAATGGCCAGCAGAGGCAGTGTTGCAGAGGAATATTTCTCTGCTTGCTGAGATGAAAAAAAAAAAGAAAGCTCATTCCTCAGCCTTCTCCATGCCTCGATCAATATATATGGTAAGTCAAAATCTCAATTAATCATGTTGCCATTAATAAAAAGTTCATAGCATCTGATAGCTCTCAGTGCCTTTTAGTGGGGTCTTCCGCATAAATATAATCTTCTAAGACGGTAGCAATATGGATGACGCAATGGCCATCCTGATAGTTTATCAAAGACTTTGTCTGTCTAAGTGTCTGAGAAAATCTTCTTTAGATACTTGTGCAGGCAATATGTCCCTTGAGTTAATTACCATCCTTCAGGCTGGAATGAGCTGTCTTAGGTTAGAGCAAATGACTTACATTCAGATGGAGGGAAGCTATTTAACCTGTTTCCCTGCTCTCTGTGAGTGGGACTCTGATACTCCAGATGGACTGCTATTTAGAAACTGTGTTCTTCTAACTCTAGCCCTCTTTGAATAGGAGCCCAATGCTTTCCATGGCGCAGAGTACTTTCCCACAACACCTCCTACTTGCTGTGCAGTCATATTCCCAGATAATTACCTGGTGTGTAATTGGTGACGTCTGGTCCTCCGGTGTAATCGTCACCCAGGGCGATTGGTCAAGTGGTGCCATTACATCACAAAGCTACAGCAGAATGTCATCTGACATGAGGGCCAATCAGTTGCTTCTTCTAACTCTAGCCCTCTTTAAATAGGAGCCCAATACTTTCAATGGCGCACTGTACTTCCCCCTTACACCTCCTACTTGCTGTGCAGTCATATTCACAGATAGTTACCTAGTGTGTAATTGCTGATGTCTGGTCCTCCGGTGTAATCGTCACCCAGGGTGATTGGTCAAGTGGTGCCATTACATTACAAAGCTACAGCAGGGTGTCATCTGACATGAGGGCCAATCAGTTGCCTAGTACGCAATAGGATACTTATATCATGGTATAGAAAGTGGAGCAATGTGGACCGGATGCCCAGCTGAAGACTAAGGTGGTGAGATGAAAGGACCTAGGACAATATTTGAGACTTATACATTTGTTTGAAGGAGTGGTTGATCTTACCATTCTGGAGTTCTCTATAGGTTAAGTGATAGGGATGCGCTAAAATGAAGATGTTAGAATCTGTTGTTTTTATTATTCCCACGAACCGTAGCATAAACCTTCCTCCCTTAACGTATCAGATCACTGAATTGCTATGGTGTACCATAACCTGAAATAATTCCTGTGAGAAGGGTACTCTATCTCTTGGCTGCCAAAGAGAGCTTTCTATCTAAGTCCTCATATAGGTGATAGGGTTGTGTAGAGAGTACCAGCAAATGAGGCAGAGGATTGAAAGAAGTCTGCTAGGTTGAAATCTAAATTAAGATTATAATTTTTAGTGAGATTTGGATTTTCACAATATGAGACATGCCATAGTGCTAATTGACCCTTTATAAAAATCATTTTTTGGAAGTGTTGCATTTGGTTTGGAAATATTCAAGTTCTAAAAAAAGACTAACAGTGGACTTTTCCATCTGCAGATTATACTGAATGGCCAGCAAAGGCAGTGTTGCAGAGGAATATTTCTCTGCTTGCTGAGATGAAAAAAAAAAAGAAAGCTCATTCCTCAGCCTTCTCCATGCCTCGATCAATATATATGGTAAGTCAAAATCTCAATTAATCATGTTGCCATTAATAAAAAGTTCATAGCATCTGATAGCTCTCAGTGCCTTTTAGTGGGGTCTTCCGCATAAATATAATCTTCTAAGACGGTAGCAATATGGATGACGCAATGGCCATCCTGATAGTTTATCAAAGACTTTGTCTGTCTACGTGTCTGAGAAAATCTTCTTTAGATACTTGTGCAGGCAATATGTCCCTTGAGTTAATTACCATCCTTCAGGCTGGAATGAGCTGTCTTAGGTTAGAGCAAATGACTTACATTCAGATGGAGGGAAGCTATTTAACCTGTTTCCCTGCTCTCTGTGAGTGGGACTCTGATACTCCAGATGGACTGCTATTTAGAAACTGTGTTCTTCCAACTCTAGCCCTCTTTGAATAGGAGCCCAATGCTTTCCATGGCGCAGAGTACTTTCCCACAACACCTCCTACTTGCTGTGCAGTCATATTCCCAGATAATTACCTGGTGTGTAATTGGTGACGTCTGGTCCTCCGGTGTAATCGTCACCCAGGGCGATTGGTCAAGTGGTGCCATTACATCACAAAGCTACAGCAGAATGTCATCTGACATGAGGGCCAATCAGTTGCTTCTTCTAACTCTAGCCCTCTTTAAATAGGAGCCCAATACTTTCAATGGCGCACTGTACTTCCCCCTTACACCTCCTACTTGCTGTGCAGTCATATTCACAGATAGTTACCTAGTGTGTAATTGCTGATGTCTGGTCCTCCGGTGTAATCGTCACCCAGGGTGATTGGTCAAGTGGTGCCATTACATTACAAAGCTACAGCAGGGTGTCATCTGACATGAGGGCCAATCAGTTGCCTAGTACGCAATAGGATACTTATATCATGGTATAGAAAGTGGAGCAATGTGGACAGGATGCCCAGCTGAAGACTAAGGTGGTGAGATGAAAGGACCTAGGACAATATTTGAGACTTATACATTTGTTTGAAGGAGTGGTTGATCTTACCATTCTGGAGTTCTCTATAGGTTAAGTGATAGGGATGCGCTAAAATGAAGATGTTAGAATCTGTTGTTTTTATTATTCCCACGAACCGTAGCATAAACCTTCCTCCCTTAACGTATCAGATCACTGAATTGCTATGGTGTACCATAACCTGAAATAATTCCTGTGAGAAGGGTACTCTATCTCTTGGCTGCCAAAGAGAGCTTTCTATCTAAGTCCTCATATAGGTGATAGGGTTGTGTAGAGAGTACCAGCAAATGAGGCAGAGGATTGAAAGAAGTCTGCTAGGTTGAAATCTAAATTAAGATTATAATTTTTAGTGAGATTTGGATTTTCACAATATGAGACATGCCATAGTGCTAATTGACCCTTTATAAAAATCATTTTTTGGAAGTGTTGCATTTGGTTTGGAAATATTCACGTTCTAAAAAAAGACTAACAGTGGACTTTTCCATCTGCAGATTATACTGAATGGCCAGCAGAGGCAGTGTTGCAGAGGAATATTTCTCTGCTTGCTGAGATGAAAAAAAAAAAGAAAGCTCATTCCTCAGCCTTCTCCATGCCTCGATCAATATATATGGTAAGTCAAAATCTCAATTAATCATGTTGCCATTAATAAAAAGTTCATAGCATCTGATAGCTCTCAGTGCCTTTTAGTGGGGTCTTCCGCATAAATATAATCTTCTAAGACGGTAGCAATATGGATGACGCAATGGCCATCCTGATAGTTTATCAAAGACTTTGTCTGTCTACGTGTCTGAGAAAATCTTCTTTAGATACTTGTGCAGGCAATATGTCCCTTGAGTTAATTACCATCCTTCAGGCTGGAATGAGCTGTCTTAGGTTAGAGCAAATGACTTACATTCAGATGGAGGGAAGCTATTTAACCTGTTTCCCTGCTCTCTGGGAGTGGGACTCTGATACTCCAGATGGACTGCTATTTAGAAACTGTGTTCTTCTAACTCTAGCCCTCTTTGAATAGGAGCCCAATGCTTTCCATGGCGCAGAGTACTTTCCCACAACACCTCCTACTTGCTGTGCAGTCATATTCCCAGATAATTACCTGGTGTGTAATTGGTGACGTCTGGTCCTCCGGTGTAATCGTCACCCAGGGCGATTGGTCAAGTGGTGCCATTACATCACAAAGCTACAGCAGAATGTCATCTGACATGAGGGCCAATCAGTTGCTTCTTCTAACTCTAGCCCTCTTTAAATAGGAGCCCAATACTTTCAATGGCGCACTGTACTTCCCCCTTACACCTCCTACTTGCTGTGCAGTCATATTCACAGATAGTTACCTAGTGTGTAATTGCTGATGTCTGGTCCTCCGGTGTAATCGTCACCCAGGGTGATTGGTCAAGTGGTGCCATTACATTACAAAGCTACAGCAGGGTGTCATCTGACATGAGGGCCAATCAGTTGCCTAGTACGCAATAGGATACTTATATCATGGTATAGAAAGTGGAGCAATGTGGACAGGATGCCCAGCTGAAGACTAAGGTGGTGAGATGAAAGGACCTAGGACAATATTTGAGACTTATACATTTGTTTGAAGGAGTGGTTGATCTTACCATTCTGGAGTTCTCTATAGGTTAAGTGATAGGGATGCGCTAAAATGAAGATGTTAGAATCTGTTGTTTTTATTATTCCCACGAACCGTAGCATAAACCTTCCTCCCTTAACGTATCAGATCACTGAATTGCTATGGTGTACCATAACCTGAAATAATTCCTGTGAGAAGGGTACTCTATCTCTTGGCTGCCAAAGAGAGCTTTCTATCTAAGTCCTCATATAGGTGATAGGGTTGTGTAGAGAGTACCAGCAAATGAGGCAGAGGATTGAAAGAAGTCTGCTAGGTTGAAATCTAAATTAAGATTATAATTTTTAGTGAGATTTGGATTTTCACAATATGAGACATGCCATAGTGCTAATTGACCCTTTATAAAAATCATTTTTTGGAAGTGTTGCATTTGGTTTGGAAATATTCACGTTCTAAAAAAAGACTAACAGTGGACTTTTCCATCTGCAGATTATACTGAATGGCCAGCAAAGGCAGTGTTGCAGAGGAATATTTCTCTGCTTGCTGAGATGAAAAAAAAAAAAAAGAAAGCTCATTCCTCAGCCTTCTCCATGCCTCGATCAATATATATTGTAAGTCAAAATCTCAATTAATCATTTTGCCATTAATAAAAAGTTCATACCATCTGATAGCTCTCAGTGCCTTTTAGTGGGGTCTTCCGCATAAGTATAATCTTCTAAGACGGTAGCAATATGGATGACGCAATGGCCATCCTGATAGTTTATCAAAGACTTTGTCTGTCTAAGTGTCTGAGAAAATCTTCTTTAGATACTTGTGCAGGCAATATGTCCCTTGAGTTAATTACCATCCTTCAGGCTGGAATGAGCTGTCTTAGGTTAGAGCAAATGACTTACATTCAGATGGAGGGAGGCTATTTAACCTGTTTCCCTGCTCTCTGTGAGTGGGACTCTGATACTCCAGATGGACTGCTATTTAGAAACTGTGTTCTTCTAACTCTAGCCCTCTTTGAATAGGAGCCCAATGCTTTCCATGGCGCAGAGTACTTTCCCACAACACCTCCTACTTGCTGTGCAGTCATATTCCCAGATAATTACCTGGTGTGTAATTGGTGACGTCTGGTCCTCCGGTGTAATCGTCACCCAGGGCGATTGGTCAAGTGGTGCCATTACATCACAAAGCTACAGCAGAATGTCATCTGACATGAGGGCCAATCAGTTGCTTCTTCTAACTCTAGCCCTCTTTAAATAGGAGCCCAATACTTTCAATGGCGCACTGTACTTCCCCCTTACACCTCCTACTTGCTGTGCAGTCATATTCACAGATAGTTACCTAGTGTGTAATTGCTGATGTCTGGTCCTCCGGTGTAATCGTCACCCAGGGTGATTGGTCAAGTGGTGCCATTACATTACAAAGCTACAGCAGGGTGTCATCTGACATGAGGGCCAATCAGTTGCCTAGTACGCAATAGGATACTTATATCATGGTATAGAAAGTGGAGCAATGTGGACAGGATGCCCAGCTGAAGACTAAGGTGGTGAGATGAAAGGACCTAGGACAATATTTGAGACTTATACATTTGTTTGAAGGAGTGGTTGATCTTACCATTCTGGAGTTCTCTATAGGTTAAGTGATAGGGATGCGCTAAAATGAAGATGTTAGAATCTGTTGTTTTTATTATTCCCACGAACCGTAGCATAAACCTTCCTCCCTTAACGTATCAGATCACTGAATTGCTATGGTGTACCATAACCTGAAATAATTCCTGTGAGAAGGGTACTCTATCTCTTGGCTGCCAAAGAGAGCTTTCTATCTAAGTCCTCATATAGGTGATAGGGTTGTGTAGAGAGTACCAGCAAATGAGGCAGAGGATTGAAAGAAGTCTGCTAGGTTGAAATCTAAATTAAGATTATAATTTTTAGTGAGATTTGGATTTTCACAATATGAGACATGCCATAGTGCTAATTGACCCTTTATAAAAATCATTTTTTGGAAGTGTTGCATTTGGTTTGGAAATATTCACGTTCTAAAAAAAGACTAACAGTGGACTTTTCCATCTGCAGATTATACTGAATGGCCAGCAAAGGCAGTGTTGCAGAGGAATATTTCTCTGCTTGCTGAGATGAAAAAAAAAAAAAAAAGAAAGCTCATTCCTCAGCCTTCTCCATGCCTCGATCAATATATATTGTAAGTCAAAATCTCAATTAATCATTTTGCCATTAATAAAAAGTTCATACCATCTGATAGCTCTCAGTGCCTTTTAGTGGGGTCTTCCGCATAAGTATAATCTTCTAAGACGGTAGCAATATGGATGACGCAATGGCCATCCTGATAGTTTATCAAAGACTTTGTCTGTCTAAGTGTCTGAGAAAATCTTCTTTAGATACTTGTGCAGGCAATATGTCCCTTGAGTTAATTACCATCCTTCAGGCTGGAATGAGCTGTCTTAGGTTAGAGCAAATGACTTACATTCAGATGGAGGGAAGCTATTTAACCTGTTTCCCTGCTCTCTGTGAGTGGGACTCTGATACTCCAGATGGACTGCTATTTAGAAACTGTGTTCTTCTAACTCTAGCCCTCTTTGAATAGGAGCCCAATGCTTTCCATGGCGCAGAGTACTTTCCCACAACACCTCCTACTTGCTGTGCAGTCATATTCCCAGATAATTACCTGGTGTGTAATTGGTGACGTCTGGTCCTCCGGTGTAATCGTCACCCAGGTCGATTGGTCAAGTGGTGCCATTACATCACAAAGCTACAGCAGAATGTCATCTGACATGAGGGCCAATCAGTTGCTTCTTCTAACTCTAGCCCTCTTTAAATAGGAGCCCAATACTTTCAATGGCGCACTGTACTTCCCCCTTACACCTCCTACTTGCTGTGCAGTCATATTCACAGATAGTTACCTAGTGTGTAATTGCTGATGTCTGGTCCTCCGGTGTAATCGTCACCCAGGGTGATTGGTCAAGTGGTGCCATTACATTACAAAGCTACAGCAGGGTGTCATCTGACATGAGGGCCAATCAGTTGCCTAGTACGCAATAGGATACTTATATCATGGTATAGAAAGTGGAGCAATGTGGACAGGATGCCCAGCTGAAGACTAAGGTGGTGAGATGAAAGGACCTAGGACAATATTTGAGACTTATACATTTGTTTGAAGGAGTGGTTGATCTTACCATTCTGGAGTTCTCTATAGGTTAAGTGATAGGGATGCGCTAAAATGAAGATGTTAGAATCTGTTGTTTTTATTATTCCCACGAACCGTAGCATAAACCTTCCTCCCTTAACGTATCAGATCACTGAATTGCTATGGTGTACCATAACCTGAAATAATTCCTGTGAGAAGCATACTCTATCTCTTGGCTGCCAAAGAGAGCTTTCTATCTAAGTCCTCATATAGGTGATAGGGTTGTGTAGAGAGTACCAGCAAATGAGGCAGAGGATTGAAAGAAGTCTGCTAGGTTGAAATCTAAATTAAGATTATAATTTTTAGTGAGATTTGGATTTTCACAATATGAGACATGCCATAGTGCTAATTGACCCTTTATAAAAATCATTTTTTGGAAGTGTTGCATTTGGTTTGGAAATATTCACGTTCTAAAAAAAGACTAACAGTGGACTTTTCCATCTGCAGATTATACTGAATGGCCAGCAAAGGCAGTGTTGCAGAGGAATATTTCTCTGCTTGCTGAGATGAAAAAAAAAAAAAAGAAAGCTCATTCCTCAGCCTTCTCCATGCCTCGATCAATATATATTGTAAGTCAAAATCTCAATTAATCATTTTGCCATTAATAAAAAGTTCATACCATCTGATAGCTCTCAGTGCCTTTTAGTGGGGTCTTCCGCATAAGTATAATCTTCTAAGACGGTAGCAATATGGATGACGCAATGGCCATCCTGATAGTTTATCAAAGACTTTGTCTGTCTAAGTGTCTGAGAAAATCTTCTTTAGATACTTGTGCAGGCAATATGTCCCTTGAGTTAATTACCATCCTTCAGGCTGGAATGAGCTGTCTTAGGTTAGAGCAAATGACTTACATTCAGATGGAGGGAAGCTATTTAACCTGTTTCCCTGCTCTCTGTGAGTGGGACTCTGATACTCCAGATGGACTGCTATTTAGAAACTGTGTTCTTCTAACTCTAGCCCTCTTTGAATAGGAGCCCAATGCTTTCCATGGCGCAGAGTACTTTCCCACAACACCTCCTACTTGCTGTGCAGTCATATTCCCAGATAATTACCTGGTGTGTAATTGGTGACGTCTGGTCCTCCGGTGTAATCGTCACCCAGGTCGATTGGTCAAGTGGTGCCATTACATCACAAAGCTACAGCAGAATGTCATCTGACATGAGGGCCAATCAGTTGCTTCTTCTAACTCTAGACCTCTTTAAATAGGAGCCCAATACTTTCAATGGCGCACTGTACTTCCCCCTTACACCTCCTACTTGCTGTGCAGTCATATTCACAGATAGTTACCTAGTGTGTAATTGCTGATGTCTGGTCCTCCGGTGTAATCGTCACCCAGGGTGATTGGTCAAGTGGTGCCATTACATTACAAAGCTACAGCAGGGTGTCATCTGACATGAGGGCCAATCAGTTGCCTAGTACGCAATAGGATACTTATATCATGGTATAGAAAGTGGAGCAATGTGGACAGGATGCCCAGCTGAAGACTAAGGTGGTGAGATGAAAGGACCTAGGACAATATTTGAGACTTATACATTTGTTTGAAGGAGTGGTTGATCTTACCATTCTGGAGTTCTCTATAGGTTAAGTGATAGGGATGCGCTAAAATGAAGATGTTAGAATCTGTTGTTTTTATTATTCCCACGAACCGTAGCATAAACCTTCCTCCCTTAACGTATCAGATCACTGAATTGCTATGGTGTACCATAACCTGAAATAATTCCTGTGAGAAGCATACTCTATCTCTTGGCTGCCAAAGAGAGCTTTCTATCTAAGTCCTCATATAGGTGATAGGGTTGTGTAGAGAGTACCAGCAAATGAGGCAGAGGATTGAAAGAAGTCTGCTAGGTTGAAATCTAAATTAAGATTATAATTTTTAGTGAGATTTGGATTTTCACAATATGAGACATGCCATAGTGCTAATTGACCCTTTATAAAAATCATTTTTTGGAAGTGTTGCATTTGGTTTGGAAATATTCAAGTTCTAAAAAAAGACTAACAGTGGA
The DNA here is from genome assembly GCF_964263255.1 of Lissotriton vulgaris. Taxonomy (NCBI): domain Eukaryota; kingdom Metazoa; phylum Chordata; class Amphibia; order Caudata; family Salamandridae; genus Lissotriton; species Lissotriton vulgaris. The sequence goes on from NW_028241536.1 coordinate 47,291, forward strand.
CTTTTCCATCTGCAGATTATACTGAATGGCCAGCAGAGGCAGTGTTGCAGAGGAATATTTCTCTGCTTGCTGAGATGAAAAAAAAAAAGAAAGCTCATTCCTCAGCCTTCTCCATGCCTCGATCAATATATATGGTAAGTCAAAATCTCAATTAATCATGTTGCCATTAATAAAAAGTTCATAGCATCTGATAGCTCTCAGTGCCTTTTAGTGGGGTCTTCCGCATAAATATAATCTTCTAAGACGGTAGCAATATGGATGACGCAATGGCCATCCTGATAGTTTATCAAAGACTTTGTCTGTCTAAGTGTCTGAGAAAATCTTCTTTAGATACTTGTGCAGGCAATATGTCCCTTGAGTTAATTACCATCCTTCAGGCTGGAATGAGCTGTCTTAGGTTAGAGCAAATGACTTACATTCAGATGGAGGGAAGCTATTTAACCTGTTTCCCTGCTCTCTGTGAGTGGGACTCTGATACTCCAGATGGACTGCTATTTAGAAACTGTGTTCTTCTAACTCTAGCCCTCTTTGAATAGGAGCCCAATGCTTTCCATGGCGCAGAGTACTTTCCCACAACACCTCCTACTTGCTGTGCAGTCATATTCCCAGATAATTACCTGGTGTGTAATTGGTGACGTCTGGTCCTCCGGTGTAATCGTCACCCAGGGCGATTGGTCAAGTGGTGCCATTACATCACAAAGCTACAGCAGAATGTCATCTGACATGAGGGCCAATCAGTTGCTTCTTCTAACTCTAGCCCTCTTTAAATAGGAGCCCAATACTTTCAATGGCGCACTGTACTTCCCCCTTACACCTCCTACTTGCTGTGCAGTCATATTCACAGATAGTTACCTAGTGTGTAATTGCTGATGTCTGGTCCTCCGGTGTAATCGTCACCCAGGGTGATTGGTCAAGTGGTGCCATTACATTACAAAGCTACAGCAGGGTGTCATCTGACATGAGGGCCAATCAGTTGCCTAGTACGCAATAGGATACTTATATCATGGTATAGAAAGTGGAGCAATGTGGACAGGATGCCCAGCTGAAGACTAAGGTGGTGAGATGAAAGGACCTAGGACAATATTTGAGACTTATACATTTGTTTGAAGGAGTGGTTGATCTTACCATTCTGGAGTTCTCTATAGGTTAAGTGATAGGGATGCGCTAAAATGAAGATGTTAGAATCTGTTGTTTTTATTATTCCCACGAACCGTAGCATAAACCTTCCTCCCTTAACGTATCAGATCACTGAATTGCTATGGTGTACCATAACCTGAAATAATTCCTGTGAGAAGGGTACTCTATCTCTTGGCTGCCAAAGAGAGCTTTCTATCTAAGTCCTCATATAGGTGATAGGGTTGTGTAGAGAGTACCAGCAAATGAGGCAGAGGATTGAAAGAAGTCTGCTAGGTTGAAATCTAAATTAAGATTATAATTTTTAGTGAGATTTGGATTTTCACAATATGAGACATGCCATAGTGCTAATTGACCCTTTATAAAAATCATTTTTTGGAAGTGTTGCATTTGGTTTGGAAATATTCAAGTTCTAAAAAAAGACTAACAGTGGACTTTTCCATCTGCAGATTATACTGAATGGCCAGCAAAGGCAGTGTTGCAGAGGAATATTTCTCTGCTTGCTGAGATGAAAAAAAAAAAAAAGAAAGCTCATTCCTCAGCCTTCTCCATGCCTCGATCAATATATATTGTAAGTCAAAATCTCAATTAATCATTTTGCCATTAATAAAAAGTTCATACCATCTGATAGCTCTCAGTGCCTTTTAGTGGGGTCTTCCGCATAAGTATAATCTTCTAAGACGGTAGCAATATGGATGACGCAATGGCCATCCTGATAGTTTATCAAAGACTTTGTCTGTCTAAGTGTCTGAGAAAATCTTCTTTAGATACTTGTGCAGGCAATATGTCCCTTGAGTTAATTACCATCCTTCAGGCTGGAATGAGCTGTCTTAGGTTAGAGCAAATGACTTACATTCAGATGGAGGGAAGCTATTTAACCTGTTTCCCTGCTCTCTGTGAGTGGGACTCTGATACTCCAGATGGACTGCTATTTAGAAACTGTGTTCTTCTAACTCTAGCCCTCTTTGAATAGGAGCCCAATGCTTTCCATGGCGCAGAGTACTTTCCCACAACACCTCCTACTTGCTGTGCAGTCATATTCCCAGATAATTACCTGGTGTGTAATTGGTGACGTCTGGTCCTCCGGTGTAATCGTCACCCAGGTCGATTGGTCAAGTGGTGCCATTACATCACAAAGCTACAGCAGAATGTCATCTGACATGAGGGCCAATCAGTTGCTTCTTCTAACTCTAGCCCTCTTTAAATAGGAGCCCAATACTTTCAATGGCGCACTGTACTTCCCCCTTACACCTCCTACTTGCTGTGCAGTCATATTCACAGATAGTTACCTAGTGTGTAATTGCTGATGTCTGGTCCTCCGGTGTAATCGTCACCCAGGGTGATTGGTCAAGTGGTGCCATTACATTACAAAGCTACAGCAGGGTGTCATCTGACATGAGGGCCAATCAGTTGCCTAGTACGCAATAGGATACTTATATCATGGTATAGAAAGTGGAGCAATGTGGACAGGATGCCCAGCTGAAGACTAAGGTGGTGAGATGAAAGGACCTAGGACAATATTTGAGACTTATACATTTGTTTGAAGGAGTGGTTGATCTTACCATTCTGGAGTTCTCTATAGGTTAAGTGATAGGGATGCGCTAAAATGAAGATGTTAGAATCTGTTGTTTTTATTATTCCCACGAACCGTAGCATAAACCTTCCTCCCTTAACGTATCAGATCACTGAATTGCTATGGTGTACCATAACCTGAAATAATTCCTGTGAGAAGGGTACTCTATCTCTTGGCTGCCAAAGAGAGCTTTCTATCTAAGTCCTCATATAGGTGATAGGGTTGTGTAGAGAGTACCAGCAAATGAGGCAGAGGATTGAAAGAAGTCTGCTAGGTTGAAATCTAAATTAAGATTATAATTTTTAGTGAGATTTGGATTTTCACAATATGAGACATGCCATAGTGCTAATTGACCCTTTATAAAAATCATTTTTTGGAAGTGTTGCATTTGGTTTGGAAATATTCAAGTTCTAAAAAAAGACTAACAGTGGACTTTTCCATCTGCAGATTATACTGAATGGCCAGCAGAGGCAGTGTTGCAGAGGAATATTTCTCTGCTTGCTGAGATGAAAAAAAAAAAGAAAGCTCATTCCTCAGCCTTCTCCATGCCTCGATCAATATATATGGTAAGTCAAAATCTCAATTAATCATGTTGCCATTAATAAAAAGTTCATAGCATCTGATAGCTCTCAGTGCCTTTTAGTGGGGTCTTCCGCATAAATATAATCTTCTAAGACGGTAGCAATATGGATGACGCAATGGCCATCCTGATAGTTTATCAAAGACTTTGTCTGTCTAAGTGTCTGAGAAAATCTTCTTTAGATACTTGTGCAGGCAATATGTCCCTTGAGTTAATTACCATCCTTCAGGCTGGAATGAGCTGTCTTAGGTTAGAGCAAATGACTTACATTCAGATGGAGGGAAGCTATTTAACCTGTTTCCCTGCTCTCTGTGAGTGGGACTCTGATACTCCAGATGGACTGCTATTTAGAAACTGTGTTCTTCTAACTCTAGCCCTCTTTGAATAGGAGCCCAATGCTTTCCATGGCGCAGAGTACTTTCCCACAACACCTCCTACTTGCTGTGCAGTCATATTCCCAGATAATTACCTGGTGTGTAATTGGTGACGTCTGGTCCTCCGGTGTAATCGTCACCCAGGGCGATTGGTCAAGTGGTGCCATTACATCACAAAGCTACAGCAGAATGTCATCTGACATGAGGGCCAATCAGTTGCTTCTTCTAACTCTAGCCCTCTTTAAATAGGAGCCCAATACTTTCAATGGCGCACTGTACTTCCCCCTTACACCTCCTACTTGCTGTGCAGTCATATTCACAGATAGTTACCTAGTGTGTAATTGCTGATGTCTGGTCCTCCGGTGTAATCGTCACCCAGGGTGATTGGTCAAGTGGTGCCATTACATTACAAAGCTACAGCAGGGTGTCATCTGACATGAGGGCCAATCAGTTGCCTAGTACGCAATAGGATACTTATATCATGGTATAGAAAGTGGAGCAATGTGGACAGGATGCCCAGCTGAAGACTAAGGTGGTGAGATGAAAGGACCTAGGACAATATTTGAGACTTATACATTTGTTTGAAGGAGTGGTTGATCTTACCATTCTGGAGTTCTCTATAGGTTAAGTGATAGGGATGCGCTAAAATGAAGATGTTAGAATCTGTTGTTTTTATTATTCCCACGAACCGTAGCATAAACCTTCCTCCCTTAACGTATCAGATCACTGAATTGCTATGGTGTACCATAACCTGAAATAATTCCTGTGAGAAGGGTACTCTATCTCTTGGCTGCCAAAGAGAGCTTTCTATCTAAGTCCTCATATAGGTGATAGGGTTGTGTAGAGAGTACCAGCAAATGAGGCAGAGGATTGAAAGAAGTCTGCTAGGTTGAAATCTAAATTAAGATTATAATTTTTAGTGAGATTTGGATTTTCACAATATGAGACATGCCATAGTGCTAATTGACCCTTTATAAAAATCATTTTTTGGAAGTGTTGCATTTGGTTTGGAAATATTCAAGTTCTAAAAAAAGACTAACAGTGGACTTTTCCATCTGCAGATTATACTGAATGGCCAGCAGAGGCAGTGTTGCAGAGGAATATTTCTCTGCTTGCTGAGATGAAAAAAAAAAAGAAAGCTCATTCCTCAGCCTTCTCCATGCCTCGATCAATATATATGGTAAGTCAAAATCTCAATTAATCATGTTGCCATTAATAAAAAGTTCATAGCATCTGATAGCTCTCAGTGCCTTTTAGTGGGGTCTTCCGCATAAATATAATCTTCTAAGACGGTAGCAATATGGATGACGCAATGGCCATCCTGATAGTTTATCAAAGACTTTGTCTGTCTAAGTGTCTGAGAAAATCTTCTTTAGATACTTGTGCAGGCAATATGTCCCTTGAGTTAATTACCATCCTTCAGGCTGGAATGAGCTGTCTTAGGTTAGAGCAAATGACTTACATTCAGATGGAGGGAAGCTATTTAACCTGTTTCCCTGCTCTCTGTGAGTGGGACTCTGATACTCCAGATGGACTGCTATTTAGAAACTGTGTTCTTCTAACTCTAGCCCTCTTTGAATAGGAGCCTAATGCTTTCCATGGCGCAGAGTACTTTCCCACAACACCTCCTACTTGCTGTGCAGTCATATTCCCAGATAATTACCTGGTGTGTAATTGGTGACGTCTGGTCCTCCGGTGTAATCGTCACCCAGGGCGATTGGTCAAGTGGTGCCATTACATCACAAAGCTACAGCAGAATGTCATCTGACATGAGGGCCAATCAGTTGCTTCTTCTAACTCTAGCCCTCTTTAAATAGGAGCCCAATACTTTCAATGGCGCACTGTACTTCCCCCTTACACCTCCTACTTGCTGTGCAGTCATATTCACAGATAGTTACCTAGTGTGTAATTGCTGATGTCTGGTCCTCCGGTGTAATCGTCACCCAGGGTGATTGGTCAAGTGGTGCCATTACATTACGAAGCTACAGCAGGGTGTCATCTGACATGAGGGCCAATCAGTTGCCTAGTACGCAATAGGATACTTATATCATGGTATAGAAAGTGGAGCAATGTGGACAGGATGCCCAGCTGAAGACTAAGGTGGTGAGATGAAAGGACCTAGGACAATATTTGAGACTTATACATTTGTTTGAAGGAGTGGTTGATCTTACCATTCTGGAGTTCTCTATAGGTTAAGTGATAGGGATGCGCTAAAATGAAGATGTTAGAATCTGTTGTTTTTATTATTCCCACGAACCGTAGCATAAACCTTCCTCCCTTAACGTATCAGATCACTGAATTGCTATGGTGTACCATAACCTGAAATAATTCCTGTGAGAAGGGTACTCTATCTCTTGGCTGCCAAAGAGAGCTTTCTATCTAAGTCCTCATATAGGTGATAGGGTTGTGTAGAGAGTACCAGCAAATGAGGCAGAGGATTGAAAGAAGTCTGCTAGGTTGAAATCTAAATTAAGATTATAATTTTTAGTGAGATTTGGATTTTCACAATATGAGACATGCCATAGTGCTAATTGACCCTTTATAAAAATCATTTTTTGGAAGTGTTGCATTTGGTTTGGAAATATTCAAGTTCTAAAAAAAGACTAACAGTGGACTTTTCCATCTGCAGATTATACTGAATGGCCAGCAAAGGCAGTGTTGCAGAGGAATATTTCTCTGCTTGCTGAGATGAAAAAAAAAAAAAAGAAAGCTCATTCCTCAGCCTTCTCCATGCCTCGATCAATATATATGGTAAGTCAAAATCTCAATTAATCATTTTGCCATTAATAAAAAGTTCATACCATCTGATAGCTCTCAGTGCCTTTTAGTGGGGTCTTCCGCATAAGTATAATCTTCTAAGACGGTAGCAATATGGATGACGCAATGGCCATCCTGATAGTTTATCAAAGACTTTGTCTGTCTAAGTGTCTGAGAAAATCTTCTTTAGATACTTGTGCAGGCAATATGTCCCTTGAGTTAATTACCATCCTTCAGGCTGGAATGAGCTGTCTTAGGTTAGAGCAAATGACTTACATTCAGATGGAGGGAAGCTATTTAACCTGTTTCCCTGCTCTCTGTGAGTGGGACTCTGATACTCCAGATGGACTGCTATTTAGAAACTGTGTTCTTCTAACTCTAGCCCTCTTTGAATAGGAGCCCAATGCTTTCCATGGCGCAGAGTACTTTCCCACAACACCTCCTACTTGCTGTGCAGTCATATTCCCAGATAATTACCTGGTGTGTAATTGGTGACGTCTGGTCCTCCGGTGTAATCGTCACCCAGGTCGATTGGTCAAGTGGTGCCATTACATCACAAAGCTACAGCAGAATGTCATCTGACATGAGGGCCAATCAGTTGCTTCTTCTAACTCTAGCCCTCTTTAAATAGGAGCCCAATACTTTCAATGGCGCACTGTACTTCCCCCTTACACCTCCTACTTGCTGTGCAGTCATATTCACAGATAGTTACCTAGTGTGTAATTGCTGATGTCTGGTCCTCCGGTGTAATCGTCACCCAGGGTGATTGGTCAAGTGGTGCCATTACATTACAAAGCTACAGCAGGGTGTCATCTGACATGAGGGCCAATCAGTTGCCTAGTACGCAATAGGATACTTATATCATGGTATAGAAAGTGGAGCAATGTGGACAGGATGCCCAGCTGAAGACTAAGGTGGTGAGATGAAAGGACCTAGGACAATATTTGAGACTTATACATTTGTTTGAAGGAGTGGTTGATCTTACCATTCTGGAGTTCTCTATAGGTTAAGTGATAGGGATGCGCTAAAATGAAGATGTTAGAATCTGTTGTTTTTATTATTCCCACGAACCGTAGCATAAACCTTCCTCCCTTAACGTATCAGATCACTGAATTGCTATGGTGTACCATAACCTGAAATAATTCCTGTGAGAAGGGTACTCTATCTCTTGGCTGCCAAAGAGAGCTTTCTATCTAAGTCCTCATATAGGTGATAGGGTTGTGTAGAGAGTACCAGCAAATGAGGCAGAGGATTGAAAGAAGTCTGCTAGGTTGAAATCTAAATTAAGATTATAATTTTTAGTGAGATTTGGATTTTCACAATATGAGACATGCCATAGTGCTAATTGACCCTTTATAAAAATCATTTTTTGGAAGTGTTGCATTTGGTTTGGAAATATTCACGTTCTAAAAAAAGACTAACAGTGGACTTTTCCATCTGCAGATTATACTGAATGGCCAGCAGAGGCAGTGTTGCAGAGGAATATTTCTCTGCTTGCTGAGATGAAAAAAAAAAAAAAGAAAGCTCATTCCTCAGCCTTCTCCATGCCTCGATCAATATATATTGTAAGTCAAAATCTCAATTAATCATTTTGCCATTAATAAAAAGTTCATACCATCTGATAGCTCTCAGTGCCTTTTAGTGGGGTCTTCCGCATAAGTATAATCTTCTAAGACGGTAGCAATATGGATGACGCAATGGCCATCCTGATAGTTTATCAAAGACTTTGTCTGTCTAAGTGTCTGAGAAAATCTTCTTTAGATACTTGTGCAGGCAATATGTCCCTTGAGTTAATTACCATCCTTCAGGCTGGAATGAGCTGTCTTAGGTTAGAGCAAATGACTTACATTCAGATGGAGGGAAGCTATTTAACCTGTTTCCCTGCTCTCTGTGAGTGGGACTCTGATACTCCAGATGGACTGCTATTTAGAAACTGTGTTCTTCTAACTCTAGCCCTCTTTGAATAGGAGCCCAATGCTTTCCATGGCGCAGAGTACTTTCCCACAACACCTCCTACTTGCTGTGCAGTCATATTCCCAGATAATTACCTGGTGTGTAATTGGTGACGTCTGGTCCTCCGGTGTAATCGTCACCCAGGTCGATTGGTCAAGTGGTGCCATTACATCACAAAGCTACAGCAGAATGTCATCTGACATGAGGGCCAATCAGTTGCTTCTTCTAACTCTAGCCCTCTTTAAATAGGAGCCCAATACTTTCAATGGCGCACTGTACTTCCCCCTTACACCTCCTACTTGCTGTGCAGTCATATTCACAGATAGTTACCTAGTGTGTAATTGCTGATGTCTGGTCCTCCGGTGTAATCGTCACCCAGGGTGATTGGTCAAGTGGTGCCATTACATTACAAAGCTACAGCAGGGTGTCATCTGACATGAGGGCCAATCAGTTGCCTAGTACGCAATAGGATACTTATATCATGGTATAGAAAGTGGAGCAATGTGGACAGGATGCCCAGCTGAAGACTAAGGTGGTGAGATGAAAGGACCTAGGACAATATTTGAGACTTATACATTTGTTTGAAGGAGTGGTTGATCTTACCATTCTGGAGTTCTCTATAGGTTAAGTGATAGGGATGCGCTAAAATGAAGATGTTAGAATCTGTTGTTTTTATTATTCCCACGAACCGTAGCATAAACCTTCCTCCCTTAACGTATCAGATCACTGAATTGCTATGGTGTACCATAACCTGAAATAATTCCTGTGAGAAGCATACTCTATCTCTTGGCTGCCAAAGAGAGCTTTCTATCTAAGTCCTCATATAGGTGATAGGGTTGTGTAGAGAGTACCAGCAAATGAGGCAGAGGATTGAAAGAAGTCTGCTAGGTTGAAATCTAAATTAAGATTATAATTTTTAGTGAGTTTTGGATTTTCACAATATGAGACATGCCATAGTGCTAATTGACCCTTTATAAAAATCATGTTTTGGTAGTGTTGCATTTGGTTTGGAAATATTAAAGTTCTAAAAAAAGACTAACAGTGGACTTTTCCATCTGCAGATTATACTGAATGGCCAGCAGAGGCAGTGTTGCAGAGGAATATTTCTCTGCTTGCTGAGATGAAAAAAAAAAAGAAAGCTCATTCCTCAGCCTTCTCCATGCCTCGATCAATATATATGGTAAGTCAAAATCTCAATTAATCATGTTGCCAATAATAAAAAGTTCATAGCATCTGATAGCTCTCAGTGCCTTTTAGTGGGGTCTTCCGCATAAATATAATCTTCTAAGACGGTAGCAATATGGATGACGCAATGGCCATCCTGATAGTTTATCAAAGACTTTGTCTGTCTAAGTGTCTGAGAAAATCTTCTTTAGATACTTGTGCAGGCAATATGTCCCTTGAGTTAATTACCATCCTTCAGGCTGGAATGAGCTGTCTTAGGTTAGAGCAAATGACTTACATTCAGATGGAGGGAAGCTATTTAACCTGTTTCCCTGCTCTCTGTGAGTGGGACTCTGATACTCCAGATGGACTGCTATTTAGAAACTGTGTTCTTCTAACTCTAGCCCTCTTTGAATAGGAGCCCAATGCTTTCCATGGCGCAGAGTACTTTCCCACAACACCTCCTACTTGCTGTGCAGTCATATTCCCAGATAATTACCTGGTGTATAATTGGTGACGTCTGGTCCTCCGGTGTAATCGTCACCCAGGGCGATTGGTCAAGTGGTGCCATTACATCACAAAGCTACAGCAGAATGTCATCTGACATGAGGGCCAATCAGTTGCTTCTTCTAACTCTAGCCCTCTTTAAATAGGAGCCCAATACTTTCAATGGCGCACTGTACTTCCCCCTTACACCTCCTACTTGCTGTGCAGTCATATTCACAGATAGTTACCTAGTGTGTAATTGCTGATGTCTGGTCCTCCGGTGTAATCGTCACCCAGGGTGATTGGTCAAGTGGTGCCATTACATTACAAAGCTACAGCAGGGTGTCATCTGACATGAGGGCCAATCAGTTGCCTAGTACGCAATAGGATACTTATATCATGGTATAGAAAGTGGAGCAATGTGGACAGGATGCCCAGCTGAAGACTAAGGTGGTGAGATGAAAGGACCTAGGACAATATTTGAGACTTATACATTTGTTTGAAGGAGTGGTTGATCTTACCATTCTGGAGTTCTCTATAGGTTAAGTGATAGGGATGCGCTAAAATGAAGATGTTAGAATCTGTTGTTTTTATTATTCCCACGAACCGTAGCATAAACCTTCCTCCCTTAACGTATCAGATCACTGAATTGCTATGGTGTACCATAACCTGAAATAATTCCTGTGAGAAGGGTACTCTATCTCTTGGCTGCCAAAGAGAGCTTTCTATCTAAGTCCTCATATAGGTGATAGGGTTGTGTAGAGAGTACCAGCAAATGAGGCAGAGGATTGAAAGAAGTCTGCTAGGTTGAAATCTAAATTAAGATTATAATTTTTAGTGAGATTTGGATTTTCACAATATGAGACATGCCATAGTGCTAATTGACCCTTTATAAAAATCATTTTTTGGAAGTGTTGCATTTGGTTTGGAAATATTCAAGTTCTAAAAAAAGACTAACAGTGGACTTTTCCATCTGCAGATTATACTGAATGGCCAGCAAAGGCAGTGTTGCAGAGGAATATTTCTCTGCTTGCTGAGATGAAAAAAAAAAAAAAGAAAGCTCATTCCTCAGCCTTCTCCATGCCTCGATCAATATATATGGTAAGTCAAAATCTCAATTAATCATTTTGCCATTAATAAAAAGTTCATACCATCTGATAGCTCTCAGTGCCTTTTAGTGGGGTCTTCCGCATAAGTATAATCTTCTAAGACGGTAGCAATATGGATGACGCAATGGCCATCCTGATAGTTTATCAAAGACTTTGTCTGTCTAAGTGTCTGAGAAAATCTTCTTTAGATACTTGTGCAGGCAATATGTCCCTTGAGTTAATTACCATCCTTCAGGCTGGAATGAGCTGTCTTAGGTTAGAGCAAATGACTTACATTCAGATGGAGGGAAGCTATTTAACCTGTTTCCCTGCTCTCTGTGAGTGGGACTCTGATACTCCAGATGGACTGCTATTTAGAAACTGTGTTCTTCTAACTCTAGCCCTCTTTGAATAGGAGCCCAATGCTTTCCATGGCGCAGAGTACTTTCCCACAACACCTCCTACTTGCTGTGCAGTCATATTCCCAGATAATTACCTGGTGTGTAATTGGTGACGTCTGGTCCTCCGGTGTAATCGTCACCCAGGTCGATTGGTCAAGTGGTGCCATTACATCACAAAGCTACAGCAGAATGTCATCTGACATGAGGGCCAATCAGTTGCTTCTTCTAACTCTAGCCCTCTTTAAATAGGAGCCCAATACTTTCAATGGCGCACTGTACTTCCCCCTTACACCTCCTACTTGCTGTGCAGTCATATTCACAGATAGTTACCTAGTGTGTAATTGCTGATGTCTGGTCCTCCGGTGTAATCGTCACCCAGGGTGATTGGTCAAGTGGTGCCATTACATTACAAAGCTACAGCAGGGTGTCATCTGACATGAGGGCCAATCAGTTGCCTAGTACGCAATAGGATACTTATATCATGGTATAGAAAGTGGAGCAATGTGGACAGGATGCCCAGCTGAAGACTAAGGTGGTGAGATGAAAGGACCTAGGACAATATTTGAGACTTATACATTTGTTTGAAGGAGTGGTTGATCTTACCATTCTGGAGTTCTCTATAGGTTAAGTGATAGGGATGCGCTAAAATGAAGATGTTAGAATCTGTTGTTTTTATTATTCCCACGAACCGTAGCATAAACCTTCCTCCCTTAACGTATCAGATCACTGAATTGCTATGGTGTACCATAACCTGAAATAATTCCTGTGAGAAGGGTACTCTATCTCTTGGCTGCCAAAGAGAGCTTTCTATCTAAGTCCTCATATAGGTGATAGGGTTGTGTAGAGAGTACCAGCAAATGAGGCAGAGGATTGAAAGAAGTCTGCTAGGTTGAAATCTAAATTAAGATTATAATTTTTAGTGAGATTTGGATTTTCACAATATGAGACATGCCATAGTGCTAATTGACCCTTTATAAAAATCATTTTTTGGAAGTGTTGCATTTGGTTTGGAAATATTCACGTTCTAAAAAAAGACTAACAGTGGACTTTTCCATCTGCAGATTATACTGAATGGCCAGCAGAGGCAGTGTTGCAGAGGAATATTTCTCTGCTTGCTGAGATGAAAAAAAAAAAAAAGAAAGCTCATTCCTCAGCCTTCTCCATGCCTCGATCAATATATATTGTAAGTCAAAATCTCAATTAATCATTTTGCCATTAATAAAAAGTTCATACCATCTGATAGCTCTCAGTGCCTTTTAGTGGGGTCTTCCGCATAAGTATAATCTTCTAAGACGGTAGCAATATGGATGACGCAATGGCCATCCTGATAGTTTATCAAAGACTTTGTCTGTCTAAGTGTCTGAGAAAATCTTCTTTAGATACTTGTGCAGGCAATATGTCCCTTGAGTTAATTACCATCCTTCAGGCTGGAATGAGCTGTCTTAGGTTAGAGCAAATGACTTACATTCAGATGGAGGGAAGCTATTTAACCTGTTTCCCTGCTCTCTGTGAGTGGGACTCTGATACTCCAGATGGACTGCTATTTAGAAACTGTGTTCTTCTAACTCTAGCCCTCTTTGAATAGGAGCCCAATGCTTTCCATGGCGCAGAGTACTTTCCCACAACACCTCCTACTTGCTGTGCAGTCATATTCCCAGATAATTACCTGGTGTGTAATTGGTGACGTCTGGTCCTCCGGTGTAATCGTCACCCAGGTCGATTGGTCAAGTGGTGCCATTACATCACAAAGCTACAGCAGAATGTCATCTGACATGAGGGCCAATCAGTTGCTTCTTCTAACTCTAGCCCTCTTTAAATAGGAGCCCAATACTTTCAATGGCGCACTGTACTTCCCCCTTACACCTCCTACTTGCTGTGCAGTCATATTCACAGATAGTTACCTAGTGTGTAATTGCTGATGTCTGGTCCTCCGGTGTAATCGTCACCCAGGGTGATTGGTCAAGTGGTGCCATTACATTACAAAGCTACAGCAGGGTGTCATCTGACATGAGGGCCAATCAGTTGCCTAGTACGCAATAGGATACTTATATCATGGTATAGAAAGTGGAGCAATGTGGACAGGATGCCCAGCTGAAGACTAAGGTGGTGAGATGAAAGGACCTAGGACAATATTTGAGACTTATACATTTGTTTGAAGGAGTGGTTGATCTTACCATTCTGGAGTTCTCTATAGGTTAAGTGATAGGGATGCGCTAAAATGAAGATGTTAGAATCTGTTGTTTTTATTATTCCCACGAACCGTAGCATAAACCTTCCTCCCTTAACGTATCAGATCACTGAATTGCTATGGTGTACCATAACCTGAAATAATTCCTGTGAGAAGCATACTCTATCTCTTGGCTGCCAAAGAGAGCTTTCTATCTAAGTCCTCATATAGGTGATAGGGTTGTGTAGAGAGTACCAGCAAATGAGGCAGAGGATTGAAAGAAGTCTGCTAGGTTGAAATCTAAATTAAGATTATAATTTTTAGTGAGATTTGGATTTTCACAATATGAGACATGCCATAGTGCTAATTGACCCTTTATAAAAATCATTTTTTGGAAGTGTTGCATTTGGTTTGGAAATATTCAAGTTCTAAAAAAAGACTAACAGTGGACTTTTCCATCTGCAGATTATACTGAATGGCCAGCAGAGGCAGTGTTGCAGAGGAATATTTCTCTGCTTGCTGAGATGAAAAAAAAAAAGAAAGCTCATTCCTCAGCCTTCTCCATGCCTCGATCAATATATATGGTAAGTCAAAATCTCAATTAATCATGTTGCCATTAATAAAAAGTTCATAGCATCTGATAGCTCTCAGTGCCTTTTAGTGGGGTCTTCCGCATAAATATAATCTTCTAAGACGGTAGCAATATGGATGACGCAATGGCCATCCTGATAGTTTATCAAAGACTTTGTCTGTCTAAGTGTCTGAGAAAATCTTCTTTAGATACTTGTGCAGGCAATATGTCCCTTGAGTTAATTACCATCCTTCAGGCTGGAATGAGCTGTCTTAGGTTAGAGCAAATGACTTACATTCAGATGGAGGGAAGCTATTTAACCTGTTTCCCTGCTCTCTGTGAGTGGGACTCTGATACTCCAGATGGACTGCTATTTAGAAACTGTGTTCTTCTAACTCTAGCCCTCTTTGAATAGGAGCCCAATGCTTTCCATGGCGCAGAGTACTTTCCCACAACACCTCCTACTTGCTGTGCAGTCATATTCCCAGATAATTACCTGGTGTGTAATTGGTGACGTCTGGTCCTCCGGTGTAATCGTCACCCAGGGCGATTGGTCAAGTGGTGCCATTACATCACAAAGCTACAGCAGAATGTCATCTGACATGAGGGCCAATCAGTTGCTTCTTCTAACTCTAGCCCTCTTTAAATAGGAGCCCAATACTTTCAATGGCGCACTGTACTTCCCCCTTACACCTCCTACTTGCTGTGCAGTCATATTCACAGATAGTTACCTAGTGTGTAATTGCTGATGTCTGGTCCTCCGGTGTAATCGTCACCCAGGGTGATTGGTCAAGTGGTGCCATTACATTACAAAGCTACAGCAGGGTGTCATCTGACATGAGGGCCAATCAGTTGCCTAGTACGCAATAGGATACTTATATCATGGTATAGAAAGTGGAGCAATGTGGACCGGATGCCCAGCTGAAGACTAAGGTGGTGAGATGAAAGGACCTAGGACAATATTTGAGACTTATACATTTGTTTGAAGGAGTGGTTGATCTTACCATTCTGGAGTTCTCTATAGGTTAAGTGATAGGGATGCGCTAAAATGAAGATGTTAGAATCTGTTGTTTTTATTATTCCCACGAACCGTAGCATAAACCTTCCTCCCTTAACGTATCAGATCACTGAATTGCTATGGTGTACCATAACCTGAAATAATTCCTGTGAGAAGGGTACTCTATCTCTTGGCTGCCAAAGAGAGCTTTCTATCTAAGTCCTCATATAGGTGATAGGGTTGTGTAGAGAGTACCAGCAAATGAGGCAGAGGATTGAAAGAAGTCTGCTAGGTTGAAATCTAAATTAAGATTATAATTTTTAGTGAGATTTGGATTTTCACAATATGAGACATGCCATAGTGCTAATTGACCCTTTATAAAAATCATTTTTTGGAAGTGTTGCATTTGGTTTGGAAATATTCAAGTTCTAAAAAAAGACTAACAGTGGACTTTTCCATCTGCAGATTATACTGAATGGCCAGCAAAGGCAGTGTTGCAGAGGAATATTTCTCTGCTTGCTGAGATGAAAAAAAAAAAAAAGAAAGCTCATTCCTCAGCCTTCTCCATGCCTCGATCAATATATATGGTAAGTCAAAATCTCAATTAATCATTTTGCCATTAATAAAAAGTTCATACCATCTGATAGCTCTCAGTGCCTTTTAGTGGGGTCTTCCGCATAAGTATAATCTTCTAAGACGGTAGCAATATGGATGACGCAATGGCCATCCTGATAGTTTATCAAAGACTTTGTCTGTCTAAGTGTCTGAGAAAATCTTCTTTAGATACTTGTGCAGGCAATATGTCCCTTGAGTTAATTACCATCCTTCAGGCTGGAATGAGCTGTCTTAGGTTAGAGCAAATGACTTACATTCAGATGGAGGGAAGCTATTTAACCTGTTTCCCTGCTCTCTGTGAGTGGGACTCTGATACTCCAGATGGACTGCTATTTAGAAACTGTGTTCTTCTAACTCTAGCCCTCTTTGAATAGGAGCCCAATGCTTTCCATGGCGCAGAGTACTTTCCCACAACACCTCCTACTTGCTGTGCAGTCATATTCCCAGATAATTACCTGGTGTGTAATTGGTGACGTCTGGTCCTCCGGTGTAATCGTCACCCAGGTCGATTGGTCAAGTGGTGCCATTACATCACAAAGCTACAGCAGAATGTCATCTGACATGAGGGCCAATCAGTTGCTTCTTCTAACTCTAGCCCTCTTTAAATAGGAGCCCAATACTTTCAATGGCGCACTGTACTTCCCCCTTACACCTCCTACTTGCTGTGCAGTCATATTCACAGATAGTTACCTAGTGTGTAATTGCTGATGTCTGGTCCTCCGGTGTAATCGTCACCCAGGGTGATTGGTCAAGTGGTGCCATTACATTACAAAGCTACAGCAGGGTGTCATCTGACATGAGGGCCAATCAGTTGCCTAGTACGCAATAGGATACTTATATCATGGTATAGAAAGTGGAGCAATGTGGACAGGATGCCCAGCTGAAGACTAAGGTGGTGAGATGAAAGGACCTAGGACAATATTTGAGACTTATACATTTGTTTGAAGGAGTGGTTGATCTTACCATTCTGGAGTTCTCTATAGGTTAAGTGATAGGGATGCGCTAAAATGAAGATGTTAGAATCTGTTGTTTTTATTATTCCCACGAACCGTAGCATAAACCTTCCTCCCTTAACGTATCAGATCACTGAATTGCTATGGTGTACCATAACCTGAAATAATTCCTGTGAGAAGGGTACTCTATCTCTTGGCTGCCAAAGAGAGCTTTCTATCTAAGTCCTCATATAGGTGATAGGGTTGTGTAGAGAGTACCAGCAAATGAGGCAGAGGATTGAAAGAAGTCTGCTAGGTTGAAATCTAAATTAAGATTATAATTTTTAGTGAGATTTGGATTTTCACAATATGAGACATGCCATAGTGCTAATTGACCCTTTATAAAAATCATTTTTTGGAAGTGTTGCATTTGGTTTGGAAATATTCACGTTCTAAAAAAAGACTAACAGTGGACTTTTCCATCTGCAGATTATACTGAATGGCCAGCAGAGGCAGTGTTGCAGAGGAATATTTCTCTGCTTGCTGAGATGAAAAAAAAAAAAAAGAAAGCTCATTCCTCAGCCTTCTCCATGCCTCGATCAATATATATTGTAAGTCAAAATCTCAATTAATCATTTTGCCATTAATAAAAAGTTCATACCATCTGATAGCTCTCAGTGCCTTTTAGTGGGGTCTTCCGCATAAGTATAATCTTCTAAGACGGTAGCAATATGGATGACGCAATGGCCATCCTGATAGTTTATCAAAGACTTTGTCTGTCTAAGTGTCTGAGAAAATCTTCTTTAGATACTTGTGCAGGCAATATGTCCCTTGAGTTAATTACCATCCTTCAGGCTGGAATGAGCTGTCTTAGGTTAGAGCAAATGACTTACATTCAGATGGAGGGAAGCTATTTAACCTGTTTCCCTGCTCTCTGTGAGTGGGACTCTGATACTCCAGATGGACTGCTATTTAGAAACTGTGTTCTTCTAACTCTAGCCCTCTTTGAATAGGAGCCCAATGCTTTCCATGGCGCAGAGTACTTTCCCACAACACCTCCTACTTGCTGTGCAGTCATATTCCCAGATAATTACCTGGTGTGTAATTGGTGACGTCTGGTCCTCCGGTGTAATCGTCACCCAGGTCGATTGGTCAAGTGGTGCCATTACATCACAAAGCTACAGCAGAATGTCATCTGACATGAGGGCCAATCAGTTGCTTCTTCTAACTCTAGCCCTCTTTAAATAGGAGCCCAATACTTTCAATGGCGCACTGTACTTCCCCCTTACACCTCCTACTTGCTGTGCAGTCATATTCACAGATAGTTACCTAGTGTGTAATTGCTGATGTCTGGTCCTCCGGTGTAATCGTCACCCAGGGTGATTGGTCAAGTGGTGCCATTACATTACAAAGCTACAGCAGGGTGTCATCTGACATGAGGGCCAATCAGTTGCCTAGTACGCAATAGGATACTTATATCATGGTATAGAAAGTGGAGCAATGTGGACAGGATGCCCAGCTGAAGACTAAGGTGGTGAGATGAAAGGACCTAGGACAATATTTGAGACTTATACATTTGTTTGAAGGAGTGGTTGATCTTACCATTCTGGAGTTCTCTATAGGTTAAGTGATAGGGATGCGCTAAAATGAAGATGTTAGAATCTGTTGTTTTTATTATTCCCACGAACCGTAGCATAAACCTTCCTCCCTTAACGTATCAGATCACTGAATTGCTATGGTGTACCATAACCTGAAATAATTCCTGTGAGAAGCATACTCTATCTCTTGGCTGCCAAAGAGAGCTTTCTATCTAAGTCCTCATATAGGTGATAGGGTTGTGTAGAGAGTACCAGCAAATGAGGCAGAGGATTGAAAGAAGTCTGCTAGGTTGAAATCTAAATTAAGATTATAATTTTTAGTGAGATTTGGATTTTCACAATATGAGACATGCCATAGTGCTAATTGACCCTTTATAAAAATCATTTTTTGGAAGTGTTGCATTTGGTTTGGAAATATTCAAGTTCTAAAAAAAGACTAACAGTGGACTTTTCCATCTGCAGATTATACTGAATGGCCAGCAGAGGCAGTGTTGCAGAGGAATATTTCTCTGCTTGCTGAGATGAAAAAAAAAAAGAAAGCTCATTCCTCAGCCTTCTCCATGCCTCGATCAATATATATGGTAAGTCAAAATCTCAATTAATCATGTTGCCATTAATAAAAAGTTCATAGCATCTGATAGCTCTCAGTGCCTTTTAGTGGGGTCTTCCGCATAAATATAATCTTCTAAGACGGTAGCAATATGGATGACGCAATGGCCATCCTGATAGTTTATCAAAGACTTTGTCTGTCTAAGTGTCTGAGAAAATCTTCTTTAGATACTTGTGCAGGCAATATGTCCCTTGAGTTAATTACCATCCTTCAGGCTGGAATGAGCTGTCTTAGGTTAGAGCAAATGACTTACATTCAGATGGAGGGAAGCTATTTAACCTGTTTCCCTGCTCTCTGTGAGTGGGACTCTGATACTCCAGATGGACTGCTATTTAGAAACTGTGTTCTTCTAACTCTAGCCCTCTTTGAATAGGAGCCCAATGCTTTCCATGGCGCAGAGTACTTTCCCACAACACCTCCTACTTGCTGTGCAGTCATATTCCCAGATAATTACCTGGTGTGTAATTGGTGACGTCTGGTCCTCCGGTGTAATCGTCACCCAGGGCGATTGGTCAAGTGGTGCCATTACATCACAAAGCTACAGCAGAATGTCATCTGACATGAGGGCCAATCAGTTGCTTCTTCTAACTCTAGCCCTCTTTAAATAGGAGCCCAATACTTTCAATGGCGCACTGTACTTCCCCCTTACACCTCCTACTTGCTGTGCAGTCATATTCACAGATAGTTACCTAGTGTGTAATTGCTGATGTCTGGTCCTCCGGTGTAATCGTCACCCAGGGTGATTGGTCAAGTGGTGCCATTACATTACAAAGCTACAGCAGGGTGTCATCTGACATGAGGGCCAATCAGTTGCCTAGTACGCAATAGGATACTTATATCATGGTATAGAAAGTGGAGCAATGTGGACCGGATGCCCAGCTGAAGACTAAGGTGGTGAGATGAAAGGACCTAGGACAATATTTGAGACTTATACATTTGTTTGAAGGAGTGGTTGATCTTACCATTCTGGAGTTCTCTATAGGTTAAGTGATAGGGATGCGCTAAAATGAAGATGTTAGAATCTGTTGTTTTTATTATTCCCACGAACCGTAGCATAAACCTTCCTCCCTTAACGTATCAGATCACTGAATTGCTATGGTGTACCATAACCTGAAATAATTCCTGTGAGAAGGGTACTCTATCTCTTGGCTGCCAAAGAGAGCTTTCTATCTAAGTCCTCATATAGGTGATAGGGTTGTGTAGAGAGTACCAGCAAATGAGGCAGAGGATTGAAAGAAGTCTGCTAGGTTGAAATCTAAATTAAGATTATAATTTTTAGTGAGATTTGGATTTTCACAATATGAGACATGCCATAGTGCTAATTGACCCTTTATAAAAATCATTTTTTGGAAGTGTTGCATTTGGTTTGGAAATATTCAAGTTCTAAAAAAAGACTAACAGTGGACTTTTCCATCTGCAGATTATACTGAATGGCCAGCAAAGGCAGTGTTGCAGAGGAATATTTCTCTGCTTGCTGAGATGAAAAAAAAAAAAAAGAAAGCTCATTCCTCAGCCTTCTCCATGCCTCGATCAATATATATGGTAAGTCAAAATCTCAATTAATCATTTTGCCATTAATAAAAAGTTCATACCATCTGATAGCTCTCAGTGCCTTTTAGTGGGGTCTTCCGCATAAGTATAATCTTCTAAGACGGTAGCAATATGGATGACGCAATGGCCATCCTGATAGTTTATCAAAGACTTTGTCTGTCTAAGTGTCTGAGAAAATCTTCTTTAGATACTTGTGCAGGCAATATGTCCCTTGAGTTAATTACCATCCTTCAGGCTGGAATGAGCTGTCTTAGGTTAGAGCAAATGACTTACATTCAGATGGAGGGAAGCTATTTAACCTGTTTCCCTGCTCTCTGTGAGTGGGACTCTGATACTCCAGATGGACTGCTATTTAGAAACTGTGTTCTTCTAACTCTAGCCCTCTTTGAATAGGAGCCCAATGCTTTCCATGGCGCAGAGTACTTTCCCACAACACCTCCTACTTGCTGTGCAGTCATATTCCCAGATAATTACCTGGTGTGTAATTAGTGACGTCTGGTCCTCCGGTGTAATCGTCACCCAGGTCGATTGGTCAAGTGGTGCCATTACATCACAAAGCTACAGCAGAATGTCATCTGACATGAGGGCCAATCAGTTGCTTCTTCTAACTCTAGCCCTCTTTAAATAGGAGCCCAATACTTTCAATGGCGCACTGTACTTCCCCCTTACACCTCCTACTTGCTGTGCAGTCATATTCACAGATAGTTACCTAGTGTGTAATTGCTGATGTCTGGTCCTCCGGTGTAATCGTCACCCAGGGTGATTGGTCAAGTGGTGCCATTACATTACAAAGCTACAGCAGGGTGTCATCTGACATGAGGGCCAATCAGTTGCCTAGTACGCAATAGGATACTTATATCATGGTATAGAAAGTGGAGCAATGTGGACAGGATGCCCAGCTGAAGACTAAGGTGGTGAGATGAAAGGACCTAGGACAATATTTGAGACTTATACATTTGTTTGAAGGAGTGGTTGATCTTACCATTCTGGAGTTCTCTATAGGTTAAGTGATAGGGATGCGCTAAAATGAAGATGTTAGAATCTGTTGTTTTTATTATTCCCACGAACCGTAGCATAAACCTTCCTCCCTTAACGTATCAGATCACTGAATTGCTATGGTGTACCATAACCTGAAATAATTCCTGTGAGAAGGGTACTCTATCTCTTGGCTGCCAAAGAGAGCTTTCTATCTAAGTCCTCATATAGGTGATAGGGTTGTGTAGAGAGTACCAGCAAATGAGGCAGAGGATTGAAAGAAGTCTGCTAGGTTGAAATCTAAATTAAGATTATAATTTTTAGTGAGATTTGGATTTTCACAATATGAGACATGCCATAGTGCTAATTGACCCTTTATAAAAATCATTTTTTGGAAGTGTTGCATTTGGTTTGGAAATATTCACGTTCTAAAAAAAGACTAACAGTGGACTTTTCCATCTGCAGATTATACTGAATGGCCAGCAGAGGCAGTGTTGCAGAGGAATATTTCTCTGCTTGCTGAGATGAAAAAAAAAAAAAAGAAAGCTCATTCCTCAGCCTTCTCCATGCCTCGATCAATATATATTGTAAGTCAAAATCTCAATTAATCATTTTGCCATTAATAAAAAGTTCATACCATCTGATAGCTCTCAGTGCCTTTTAGTGGGGTCTTCCGCATAAGTATAATCTTCTAAGACGGTAGCAATATGGATGACGCAATGGCCATCCTGATAGTTTATCAAAGACTTTGTCTGTCTAAGTGTCTGAGAAAATCTTCTTTAGATACTTGTGCAGGCAATATGTCCCTTGAGTTAATTACCATCCTTCAGGCTGGAATGAGCTGTCTTAGGTTAGAGCAAATGACTTACATTCAGATGGAGGGAAGCTATTTAACCTGTTTCCCTGCTCTCTGTGAGTGGGACTCTGATACTCCAGATGGACTGCTATTTAGAAACTGTGTTCTTCTAACTCTAGCCCTCTTTGAATAGGAGCCCAATGCTTTCCATGGCGCAGAGTACTTTCCCACAACACCTCCTACTTGCTGTGCAGTCATATTCCCAGATAATTACCTGGTGTGTAATTGGTGACGTCTGGTCCTCCGGTGTAATCGTCACCCAGGTCGATTGGTCAAGTGGTGCCATTACATCACAAAGCTACAGCAGAATGTCATCTGACATGAGGGCCAATCAGTTGCTTCTTCTAACTCTAGCCCTCTTTAAATAGGAGCCCAATACTTTCAATGGCGCACTGTACTTCCCCCTTACACCTCCTACTTGCTGTGCAGTCATATTCACAGATAGTTACCTAGTGTGTAATTGCTGATGTCTGGTCCTCCGGTGTAATCGTCACCCAGGGTGATTGGTCAAGTGGTGCCATTACATTACAAAGCTACAGCAGGGTGTCATCTGACATGAGGGCCAATCAGTTGCCTAGTACGCAATAGGATACTTATATCATGGTATAGAAAGTGGAGCAATGTGGACAGGATGCCCAGCTGAAGACTAAGGTGGTGAGATGAAAGGACCTAGGACAATATTTGAGACTTATACATTTGTTTGAAGGAGTGGTTGATCTTACCATTCTGGAGTTCTCTATAGGTTAAGTGATAGGGATGCGCTAAAATGAAGATGTTAGAATCTGTTGTTTTTATTATTCCCACGAACCGTAGCATAAACCTTCCTCCCTTAACGTATCAGATCACTGAATTGCTATGGTGTACCATAACCTGAAATAATTCCTGTGAGAAGCATACTCTATCTCTTGGCTGCCAAAGAGAGCTTTCTATCTAAGTCCTCATATAGGTGATAGGGTTGTGTAGAGAGTACCAGCAAATGAGGCAGAGGATTGAAAGAAGTCTGCTAGGTTGAAATCTAAATTAAGATTATAATTTTTAGTGAGATTTGGATTTTCACAATATGAGACATGCCATAGTGCTAATTGACCCTTTATAAAAATCATTTTTTGGAAGTGTTGCATTTGGTTTGGAAATATTCAAGTTCTAAAAAAAGACTAACAGTGGACTTTTCCATCTGCAGATTATACTGAATGGCCAGCAGAGGCAGTGTTGCAGAGGAATATTTCTCTGCTTGCTGAGATGAAAAAAAAAAAGAAAGCTCATTCCTCAGCCTTCTCCATGCCTCGATCAATATATATGGTAAGTCAAAATCTCAATTAATCATGTTGCCATTAATAAAAAGTTCATAGCATCTGATAGCTCTCAGTGCCTTTTAGTGGGGTCTTCCGCATAAATATAATCTTCTAAGACGGTAGCAATATGGATGACGCAATGGCCATCCTGATAGTTTATCAAAGACTTTGTCTGTCTAAGTGTCTGAGAAAATCTTCTTTAGATACTTGTGCAGGCAATATGTCCCTTGAGTTAATTACCATCCTTCAGGCTGGAATGAGCTGTCTTAGGTTAGAGCAAATGACTTACATTCAGATGGAGGGAAGCTATTTAACCTGTTTCCCTGCTCTCTGTGAGTGGGACTCTGATACTCCAGATGGACTGCTATTTAGAAACTGTGTTCTTCTAACTCTAGCCCTCTTTGAATAGGAGCCCAATGCTTTCCATGGCGCAGAGTACTTTCCCACAACACCTCCTACTTGCTGTGCAGTCATATTCCCAGATAATTACCTGGTGTGTAATTGGTGACGTCTGGTCCTCCGGTGTAATCGTCACCCAGGGCGATTGGTCAAGTGGTGCCATTACATCACAAAGCTACAGCAGAATGTCATCTGACATGAGGGCCAATCAGTTGCTTCTTCTAACTCTAGCCCTCTTTAAATAGGAGCCCAATACTTTCAATGGCGCACTGTACTTCCCCCTTACACCTCCTACTTGCTGTGCAGTCATATTCACAGATAGTTACCTAGTGTGTAATTGCTGATGTCTGGTCCTCCGGTGTAATCGTCACCCAGGGTGATTGGTCAAGTGGTGCCATTACATTACAAAGCTACAGCAGGGTGTCATCTGACATGAGGGCCAATCAGTTGCCTAGTACGCAATAGGATACTTATATCATGGTATAGAAAGTGGAGCAATGTGGACCGGATGCCCAGCTGAAGACTAAGGTGGTGAGATGAAAGGACCTAGGACAATATTTGAGACTTATACATTTGTTTGAAGGAGTGGTTGATCTTACCATTCTGGAGTTCTCTATAGGTTAAGTGATAGGGATGCGCTAAAATGAAGATGTTAGAATCTGTTGTTTTTATTATTCCCACGAACCGTAGCATAAACCTTCCTCCCTTAACGTATCAGATCACTGAATTGCTATGGTGTACCATAACCTGAAATAATTCCTGTGAGAAGGGTACTCTATCTCTTGGCTGCCAAAGAGAGCTTTCTATCTAAGTCCTCATATAGGTGATAGGGTTGTGTAGAGAGTACCAGCAAATGAGGCAGAGGATTGAAAGAAGTCTGCTAGGTTGAAATCTAAATTAAGATTATAATTTTTAGTGAGATTTGGATTTTCACAATATGAGACATGCCATAGTGCTAATTGACCCTTTATAAAAATCATTTTTTGGAAGTGTTGCATTTGGTTTGGAAATATTCAAGTTCTAAAAAAAGACTAACAGTGGACTTTTCCATCTGCAGATTATACTGAATGGCCAGCAGAGGCAGTGTTGCAGAGGAATATTTCTCTGCTTGCTGAGATGAAAAAAAAAAAGAAAGCTCATTCCTCAGCCTTCTCCATGCCTCGATCAATATATATGGTAAGTCAAAATCTCAATTAATCATGTTGCCATTAATAAAAAGTTCATGGCATCTGATAGCTCTCAGTGCCTTTTAGTGGGGTCTTCCGCATAAATATAATCTTCTAAGACGGTAGCAATATGGATGACGCAATGGCCATCCTGATAGTTTATCAAAGACTTTGTCTGTCTACGTGTCTGAGAAAATCTTCTTTAGATACTTGTGCAGGCAATATGTCCCTTGAGTTAATTACCATCCTTCAGGCTGGAATGAGCTGTCTTAGGTTAGAGCAAATGACTTACATTCAGATGGAGGGAAGCTATTTAACCTGTTTCCCTGCTCTCTGTGAGTGGGACTCTGATACTCCAGATGGACTGCTATTTAGAAACTGTGTTCTTCTAACTCTAGCCCTCTTTGAATAGGAGCCCAATGCTTTCCATGGCGCAGAGTACTTTCCCACAACACCTCCTACTTGCTGTGCAGTCATATTCCCAGATAATTACCTGGTGTGTAATTGGTGACGTCTGGTCCTCCGGTGTAATCGTCACCCAGGGCGATTGGTCAAGTGGTGCCATTACATCACAAAGCTACAGCAGAATGTCATCTGACATGAGGGCCAATCAGTTGCTTCTTCTAACTCTAGCCCTCTTTAAATAGGAGCCCAATACTTTCAATGGCGCACTGTACTTCCCCCTTACACCTCCTACTTGCTGTGCAGTCATATTCACAGATAGTTACCTAGTGTGTAATTGCTGATGTCTGGTCCTCCGGTGTAATCGTCACCCAGGGTGATTGGTCAAGTGGTGCCATTACATTACAAAGCTACAGCAGGGTGTCATCTGACATGAGGGCCAATCAGTTGCCTAGTACGCAATAGGATACTTATATCATGGTATAGAAAGTGGAGCAATGTGGACAGGATGCCCAGCTGAAGACTAAGGTGGTGAGATGAAAGGACCTAGGACAATATTTGAGACTTATACATTTGTTTGAAGGAGTGGTTGATCTTACCATTCTGGAGTTCTCTATAGGTTAAGTGATAGGGATGCGCTAAAATGAAGATGTTAGAATCTGTTGTTTTTATTATTCCCACGAACCGTAGCATAAACCTTCCTCCCTTAACGTATCAGATCACTGAATTGCTATGGTGTACCATAACCTGAAATAATTCCTGTGAGAAGGGTACTCTATCTCTTGGCTGCCAAAGAGAGCTTTCTATCTAAGTCCTCATATAGGTGATAGGGTTGTGTAGAGAGTACCAGCAAATGAGGCAGAGGATTGAAAGAAGTCTGCTAGGTTGAAATCTAAATTAAGATTATAATTTTTAGTGAGATTTGGATTTTCACAATATGAGACATGCCATAGTGCTAATTGACCCTTTATAAAAATCATTTTTTGGAAGTGTTGCATTTGGTTTGGAAATATTCAAGTTCTAAAAAAAGACTAACAGTGGACTTTTCCATCTGCAGATTATACTGAATGGCCAGCAAAGGCAGTGTTGCAGAGGAATATTTCTCTGCTTGCTGAGATGAAAAAAAAAAAAAAGAAAGCTCATTCCTCAGCCTTCTCCATGCCTCGATCAATATATATGGTAAGTCAAAATCTCAATTAATCATGTTGCCATTAATAAAAAGTTCATAGCATCTGATAGCTCTCAGTGCCTTTTAGTGGGGTCTTCCGCATAAATATAATCTTCTAAGACGGTAGCAATATGGATGACGCAATGGCCATCCTGATAGTTTATCAAAGACTTTGTCTGTCTAAGTGTCTGAGAAAATCTTCTTTAGATACTTGTGCAGGCAATATGTCCCTTGAGTTAATTACCATCCTTCAGGCTGGAATGAGCTGTCTTAGGTTAGAGCAAATGACTTACATTCAGATGGAGGGAAGCTATTTAACCTGTTTCCCTGCTCTCTGTGAGTGGGACTCTGATACTCCAGATGGACTGCTATTTAGAAACTGTGTTCTTCTAACTCTAGCCCTCTTTGAATAGGAGCCCAATGCTTTCCATGGCGCAGAGTACTTTCCCACAACACCTCCTACTTGCTGTGCAGTCATATTCCCAGATAATTACCTGGTGTGTAATTGGTGACGTCTGGTCCTCCGGTGTAATCGTCACCCAGGGCGATTGGTCAAGTGGTGCCATTACATCACAAAGCTACAGCAGAATGTCATCTGACATGAGGGCCAATCAGTTGCTTCTTCTAACTCTAGCCCTCTTTAAATAGGAGCCCAATACTTTCAATGGCGCACTGTACTTCCCCCTTACACCTCCTACTTGCTGTGCAGTCATATTCACAGATAGTTACCTAGTGTGTAATTGCTGATGTCTGGTCCTCCGGTGTAATCGTCACCCAGGGTGATTGGTCAAGTGGTGCCATTACATTACAAAGCTACAGCAGGGTGTCATCTGACATGAGGGCCAATCAGTTGCCTAGTACGCAATAGGATACTTATATCATGGTATAGAAAGTGGAGCAATGTGGACAGGATGCCCAGCTGAAGACTAAGCTGGTGAGATGAAAGGACCTAGGACAATATTTGAGACTTATACATTTGTTTGAAGGAGTGGTTGATCTTACCATTCTGGAGTTCTCTATAGGTTAAGTGATAGGGATGCGCTAAAATGAAGATGTTAGAATCTGTTGTTTTTATTATTCCCACGAACCGTAGCATAAACCTTCCTCCCTTAACGTATCAGATCACTGAATTGCTATGGTGTACCATAACCTGAAATAATTCCTGTGAGAAGGGTACTCTATCTCTTGGCTGCCAAAGAGAGCTTTCTATCTAAGTCCTCATATAGGTGATAGGGTTGTGTAGAGAGTACCAGCAAATGAGGCAGAGGATTGAAAGAAGTCTGCTAGGTTGAAATCTAAATTAAGATTATAATTTTTAGTGAGATTTGGATTTTCAAAATATGAGACATGCCATAGTGCTAATTGACCCTTTATAAAAATCATTTTTTGGAAGTGTTGCATTTGGTTTGGAAATATTCAAGTTCTAAAAAAAGACTAACAGTGGACTTTTCCATCTGCAGATTATACTGAATGGCCAGCAGAGGCAGTGTTGCAGAGGAATATTTCTCTGCTTGCTGAGATGAAAAAAAAAAGAAAGCTCATTCCTCAGCCTTCTCCATGCCTCGATCAATATATATGGTAAGTCAAAATCTCAATTAATCATGTTGCCATTAATAAAAAGTTCATAGCATCTGATAGCTCTCAGTGCCTTTTAGTGGGGTCTTCCGCATAAATATAATCTTCTAAGACGGTAGCAATATGGATGACGCAATGGCCATCCTGATAGTTTATCAAAGACTTTGTCTGTCTAAGTGTCTGAGAAAATCTTCTTTAGATACTTGTGCAGGCAATATGTCCCTTGAGTTAATTACCATCCTTCAGGCTGGAATGAGCTGTCTTAGGTTAGAGCAAATGACTTACATTCAGATGGAGGGAAGCTATTTAACCTGTTTCCCTGCTCTCTGTGAGTGGGACTCTGATACTCCAGATGGACTGCTATTTAGAAACTGTGTTCTTCTAACTCTAGCCCTCTTTGAATAGGAGCCCAATGCTTTCCATGGCGCAGAGTACTTTCCCACAACACCTCCTACTTGCTGTGCAGTCATATTCCCAGATAATTACCTGGTGTGTAATTGGTGACGTCTGGTCCTCCGGTGTAATCGTCACCCAGGGCGATTGGTCAAGTGGTGCCATTACATCACAAAGCTACAGCAGAATGTCATCTGACATGAGGGCCAATCAGTTGCTTCTTCTAACTCTAGCCCTCTTTAAATAGGAGCCCAATACTTTCAATGGCGCACTGTACTTCCCCCTTACACCTCCTACTTGCTGTGCAGTCATATTCACAGATAGTTACCTAGTGTGTAATTGCTGATGTCTGGTCCTCCGGTGTAATCGTCACCCAGGGTGATTGCTCAAGTGGTGCCATTACATTACAAAGCTACAGCAGGGTGTCATCTGACATGAGGGCCAATCAGTTGCCTAGTACGCAATAGGATACTTATATCATGGTATAGAAAGTGGAGCAATGTGGACAGGATGCCCAGCTGAAGACTAAGGTGGTGAGATGAAAGGACCTAGGACAATATTTGAGACTTATACATTTGTTTGAAGGAGTGGTTGATCTTACCATTCTGGAGTTCTCTATAGGTTAAGTGATAGGGATGCGCTAAAATGAAGATGTTAGAATCTGTTGTTTTTATTATTCCCACGAACCGTAGCATAAACCTTCCTCCCTTAACGTATCAGATCACTGAATTGCTATGGTGTACCATAACCTGAAATAATTCCTGTGAGAAGGGTACTCTATCTCTTGGCTGCCAAAGAGAGCTTTCTATCTAAGTCCTCATATAGGTGATAGGGTTGTGTAGAGAGTACCAGCAAATGAGGCAGAGGATTGAAAGAAGTCTGCTAGGTTGAAATCTAAATTAAGATTATCATTTTTAGTGAGATTTGGATTTTCACAATATGAGACATGCCATAGTGCTAATTGACCCTTTATAAAAATCATTTTTTGGAAGTGTTGCATTTGGTTTGGAAATATTCAAGTTCTAAAAAAAGACTAACAGTGGACTTTTCCATCTGCAGATTATACTGAATGGCCAGCAGAGGCAGTGTTGCAGAGGAATATTTCTCTGCTTGCTGAGATGAAAAAAAAAAAGAAAGCTCATTCCTCAGCCTTCTCCATGCCTCGATCAATATATATGGTAAGTCAAAATCTCAATTAATCATGTTGCCATTAATAAAAAGTTCATAGCATCTGATAGCTCTCAGTGCCTTTTAGTGGGGTCTTCCGCATAAATATAATCTTCTAAGACGGTAGCAATATGGATGACGCAATGGCCATCCTGATAGTTTATCAAAGACTTTGTCTGTCTAAGTGTCTGAGAAAATCTTCTTTAGATACTTGTGCAGGCAATATGTCCCTTGAGTTAATTACCATCCTTCAGGCTGGAATGAGCTGTCTTAGGTTAGAGCAAATGACTTACATTCAGATGGAGGGAAGCTATTTAACCTGTTTCCCTGCTCTCTGTGAGTGGGACTCTGATACTCCAGATGGACTGCTATTTAGAAACTGTGTTCTTCTAACTCTAGCCCTCTTTGAATAGGAGCCCAATGCTTTCCATGGCGCAGAGTACTTTCCCACAACACCTCCTACTTGCTGTGCAGTCATATTCCCAGATAATTACCTGGTGTGTAATTGGTGACGTCTGGTCCTCCGGTGTAATCGTCACCCAGGGCGATTGGTCAAGTGGTGCCATTACATCACAAAGCTACAGCAGAATGTCATCTGACATGAGGGCCAATCAGTTGCTTCTTCTAACTCTAGCCCTCTTTAAATAGGAGCCCAATACTTTCAATGGCGCACTGTACTTCCCCCTTACACCTCCTACTTGCTGTGCAGTCATATTCACAGATAGTTACCTAGTGTGTAATTGCTGATGTCTGGTCCTCCGGTGTAATCGTCACCCAGGGTGATTGGTCAAGTGGTGCCATTACATTACAAAGCTACAGCAGGGTGTCATCTGACATGAGGGCCAATCAGTTGCCTAGTACGCAATAGGATACTTATATCATGGTATAGAAAGTGGAGCAATGTGGACAGGATGCCCAGCTGAAGACTAAGGTGGTGAGATGAAAGGACCTAGGACAATATTTGAGACTTATACATTTGTTTGAAGGAGTGGTTGATCTTACCATTCTGGAGTTCTCTATAGGTTAAGTGATAGGGATGCGCTAAAATGAAGATGTTAGAATCTGTTGTTTTTATTATTCCCACGAACCGTAGCATAAACCTTCCTCCCTTAACGTATCAGATCACTGAATTGCTATGGTGTACCATAACCTGAAATAATTCCTGTGAGAAGGGTACTCTATCTCTTGGCTGCCAAAGAGAGCTTTCTATCTAAGTCCTCATATAGGTGATAGGGTTGTGTAGAGAGTACCAGCAAATGAGGCAGAGGATTGAAAGAAGTCTGCTAGGTTGAAATCTAAATTAAGATTATAATTTTTAGTGAGATTTGGATTTTCACAATATGAGACATGCCATAGTGCTAATTGACCCTTTATAAAAATCATTTTTTGGAAGTGTTGCATTTGGTTTGGAAATATTCAAGTTCTAAAAAAAGACTAACAGTGGACTTTTCCATCTGCAGATTATACTGAATGGCCAGCAGAGGCAGTGTTGCAGAGGAATATTTCTCTGCTTGCTGAGATGAAAAAAAAAAAGAAATCTCATTCCTCAGCCTTCTCCATGCCTCGATCAATATATATGGTAAGTCAAAATCTCAATTAATCATGTTGCCATTAATAAAAAGTTCATAGCATCTGATAGCTCTCAGTGCCTTTTAGTGGGGTCTTCCGCATAAATATAATCTTCTAAGACGGTAGCAATATGGATGACGCAATGGCCATCCTGATAGTTTATCAAAGACTTTGTCTGTCTAAGTGTCTGAGAAAATCTTCTTTAGATACTTGTGCAGGCAATATGTCCCTTGAGTTAATTACCATCCTTCAGGCTGGAATGAGCTGTCTTAGGTTAGAGCAAATGACTTACATTCAGATGGAGGGAAGCTATTTAACCTGTTTCCCTGCTCTCTGTGAGTGGGACTCTGATACTCCAGATGGACTGCTATTTAGAAACTGTGTTCTTCTAACTCTAGCCCTCTTTGAATAGGAGCCCAATGCTTTCCATGGCGCAGAGTACTTTCCCACAACACCTCCTACTTGCTGTGCAGTCATATTCCCAGATAATTACCTGGTGTGTAATTGGTGACGTCTGGTCCTCCGGTGTAATCGTCACCCAGGGCGATTGGTCAAGTGGTGCCATTACATCACAAAGCTACAGCAGAATGTCATCTGACATGAGGGCCAATCAGTTGCTTCTTCTAACTCTAGCCCTCTTTAAATAGGAGCCCAATACTTTCAATGGCGCACTGTACTTCCCCCTTACACCTCCTACTTGCTGTGCAGTCATATTCACAGATAGTTACCTAGTGTGTAATTGCTGATGTCTGGTCCTCCGGTGTAATCGTCACCCAGGGTGATTGGTCAAGTGGTGCCATTACATTACAAAGCTACAGCAGGGTGTCATCTGACATGAGGGCCAATCAGTTGCCTAGTACGCAATAGGATACTTATATCATGGTATAGAAAGTGGAGCAATGTGGACAGGATGCCCAGCTGAAGACTAAGGTGGTGAGATGAAAGGACCTAGGACAATATTTGAGACTTATACATTTGTTTGAAGGAGTGGTTGATCTTACCATTCTGGAGTTCTCTATAGGTTAAGTGATAGGGATGCGCTAAAATGAAGATGTTAGAATCTGTTGTTTTTATTATTCCCACGAACCGTAGCATAAACCTTCCTCCCTTAACGTATCAGATCACTGAATTGCTATGGTGTACCATAACCTGAAATAATTCCTGTGAGAAGGGTACTCTATCTCTTGGCTGCCAAAGAGAGCTTTCTATCTAAGTCCTCATATAGGTGATAGGGTTGTGTAGAGAGTACCAGCAAATGAGGCAGAGGATTGAAAGAAGTCTGCTAGGTTGAAATCTAAATTAAGATTATAATTTTTAGTGAGATTTGGATTTTCACAATATGAGACATGCCATAGTGCTAATTGACCCTTTATAAAAATCATTTTTTGGAAGTGTTGCATTTGGTTTGGAAATATTCAAGTTCTAAAAAAAGACTAACAGTGGACTTTTCCATCTGCAGATTATACTGAATGGCCAGCAGAGGCAGTGTTGCAGAGGAATATTTCTCTGCTTGCTGAGATGAAAAAAAAAAAGAAAGCTCATTCCTCAGCCTTCTCCATGCCTCGATCAATATATATGGTAAGTCAAAATCTCAATTAATCATGTTGCCATTAATAAAAAGTTCATAGCATCTGATAGCTCTCAGTGCCTTTTAGTGGGGTCTTCCGCATAAATATAATCTTCTAAGACGGTAGCAATATGGATGACGCAATGGCCATCCTGATAGTTTATCAAAGACTTTGTCTGTCTAAGTGTCTGAGAAAATCTTCTTTAGATACTTGTGCAGGCAATATGTCCCTTGAGTTAATTACCATCCTTCAGGCTGGAATGAGCTGTCTTAGGTTAGAGCAAATGACTTACATTCAGATGGAGGGAAGCTATTTAACCTGTTTCCCTGCTCTCTGTGAGTGGGACTCTGATACTCCAGATGGACTGCTATTTAGAAACTGTGTTCTTCTAACTCTAGCCCTCTTTGAATAGGAGCCCAATGCTTTCCATGGCGCAGAGTACTTTCCCACAACACCTCCTACTTGCTGTGCAGTCATATTCCCAGATAATTACCTGGTGTGTAATTGGTGACGTCTGGTCCTCCGGTGTAATCGTCACCCAGGGCGATTGGTCAAGTGGTGCCATTACATCACAAAGCTACAGCAGAATGTCATCTGACATGAGGGCCAATCAGTTGCTTCTTCTAACTCTAGCCCTCTTTAAATAGGAGCCCAATACTTTCAATGGCGCACTGTACTTCCCCCTTACACCTCCTACTTGCTGTGCAGTCATATTCACAGATAGTTACCTAGTGTGTAATTGCTGATGTCTGGTCCTCCGGTGTAATCGTCACCCAGGGTGATTGGTCAAGTGGTGCCATTACATTACAAAGCTACAGCAGGGTGTCATCTGACATGAGGGCCAATCAGTTGCCTAGTACGCAATAGGATACTTATATCATGGTATAGAAAGTGGGGCAATGTGGACAGGATGCCCAGCTGAAGACTAAGGTGGTGAGATGAAAGGACCTAGGACAATATTTGAGACTTATACATTTGTTTGAAGGAGTGGTTGATCTTACCATTCTGGAGTTCTCTATAGGTTAAGTGATAGGGATGCGCTAAAATGAAGATGTTAGAATCTGTTGTTTTTATTATTCCCACGAACCGTAGCATAAACCTTCCTCCCTTAACGTATCAGATCACTGAATTGCTATGGTGTACCATAACCTGAAATAATTCCTGTGAGAAGGGTACTCTATCTCTTGGCTGCCAAAGAGAGCTTTCTATCTAAGTCCTCATATAGGTGATAGGGTTGTGTAGAGAGTATCAGCAAATGAGGCAGAGGATTGAAAGAAGTCTGCTAGGTTGAAATCTAAATTAAGATTATAATTTTTAGTGAGATTTGGATTTTCACAATATGAGACATGCCATAGTGCTAATTGACCCTTTATAAAAATCATTTTTTGGAAGTGTTGCATTTGGTTTGGAAATATTCAAGTTCTAAAAAAAGACTAACAGTGGACTTTTCCATCTGCAGATTATACTGAATGGCCAGCAGAGGCAGTGTTGCAGAGGAATATTTCTCTGCTTGCTGAGATGAAAAAAAACAAGAAAGCTCATTCCTCAGCCTTCTCCATGCCTCGATCAATATATATGGTAAGTCAAAATCTCAATTAATCATGTTGCCATTAATAAAAAGTTCATAGCATCTGATAGCTCTCAGTGCCTTTTAGTGGGGTCTTCCGCATAAATATAATCTTCTAAGACGGTAGCAATATGGATGACGCAATGGCCATCCTGATAGTTTATCAAAGACTTTGTCTGTCTAAGTGTCTGAGAAAATCTTCTTTAGATACTTGTGCAGGCAATATGTCCCTTGAGTTAATTACCATCCTTCAGGCTGGAATGAGCTGTCTTAGGTTAGAGCAAATGACTTACATTCAGATGGAGGGAAGCTATTTAACCTGTTTCCCTGCTCTCTGTGAGTGGGACTCTGATACTCCAGATGGACTGCTATTTAGAAACTGTGTTCTTCTAACTCTAGCCCTCTTTGAATAGGAGCCCAATGCTTTCCATGGCGCAGAGTACTTTCCCACAACACCTCCTACTTGCTGTGCAGTCATATTCCCAGATAATTACCTGGTGTGTAATTGGTGACGTCTGGTCCTCCGGTGTAATCGTCACCCAGGGCGATTGGTCAAGTGGTGCCATTACATCACAAAGCTACAGCAGAATGTCATCTGACATGAGGGCCAATCAGTTGCTTCTTCTAACTCTAGCCCTCTTTAAATAGGAGCCCAATACTTTCAATGGCGCACTGTACTTCCCCCTTACACCTCCTACTTGCTGTGCAGTCATATTCACAGATAGTTACCTAGTGTGTAATTGCTGATGTCTGGTCCTCCGGTGTAATCGTCACCCAGGGTGATTGGTCAAGTGGTGCCATTACATTACAAAGCTACAGCAGGGTGTCATCTGACATGAGGGCCAATCAGTTGCCTAGTACGCAATAGGATACTTATATCATGGTATAGAAAATGGAGCAATGTGGACAGGATGCCCAGCTGAAGACTAAGGTGGTGAGATGAAAGGACCTAGGACAATATTTGAGACTTATACATTTGTTTGAAGGAGTGGTTGATCTTACCATTCTGGAGTTCTCTATAGGTTAAGTGATAGGGATGCGCTAAAATGAAGATGTTAGAATCTGTTGTTTTTATTATTCCCACAAACCGTAGCATAAACCTTCCTCCCTTAACGTATCAGATCACTGAATTGCTATGGTGTACCATAACCTGAAATAATTCCTGTGAGAAGGGTACTCTATCTCTTGGCTGCCAAAGAGAGCTTTCTATCTAAGTCCTCATATAGGTGATAGGGTTGTGTAGAGAGTATCAGCAAATGAGGCATAGGATTGAAAGAAGTCTGCTAGGTTGAAATCTAAATTAAGATTATAATTTTTAGTGAGATTTGGATTTTCACAATATGAGACATGCCATAGTGCTAATTGACCCTTTATAAAAATCATTTTTTGGAAGTGTTGCATTTGGTTTGGAAATATTCAAGTTCTAAAAAAAGACTAACAGTGGACTTTTCCATCTGCAGATTATACTGAATGGCCAGCAAAGGCAGTGTTGCAGAGGAATATTTCTCTGCTTGCTGAGATGAAAAAAAAAAAAAGAAAGCTCATTCCTCAGCCTTCTCCATGCCTCGATCAATATATATGGTAAGTCAAAATCTCAATTAATCATGTTGCCATTAATAAAAAGTTCATAGCATCTGATAGCTCTCAGTGCCTTTTAGTGGGGTCTTCCGCATAAATATAATCTTCTAAGACGGTAGCAATATGGATGACGCAATGGCCATCCTGATAGTTTATCAAAGACTTTGTCTGTCTAAGTGTCTGAGAAAATCTTCTTTAGATACTTGTGCAGGCAATATGTCCCTTGAGTTAATTACCATCCTTCAGGCTGGAATGAGCTGTCTTAGGTTAGAGCAAATGACTTACATTCAGATGGAGGGAAGCTATTTAACCTGTTTCCCTGCTCTCTGTGAGTGGGACTCTGATACTCCAGATGGACTGCTATTTAGAAACTGTGTTCTTCTAACTCTAGCCCTCTTTGAATAGGAGCCCAATGCTTTCCATGGCGCAGAGTACTTTCCCACAACACCTCCTACTTGCTGTGCAGTCATATTCCCAGATAATTACCTGGTGTGTAATTGGTGACGTCTGGTCCTCCGGTGTAATCGTCACCCAGGGCGATTGGTCAAGTGGTGCCATTACATCACAAAGCTACAGCAGAATGTCATCTGACATGAGGGCCAATCAGTTGCTTCTTCTAACTCTAGCCCTCTTTAAATAGGAGCCCAATACTTTCAATGGCGCACTGTACTTCCCCCTTACACCTCCTACTTGCTGTGCAGTCATATTCACAGATAGTTACCTAGTGTGTAATTGCTGATGTCTGGTCCTCCGGTGTAATCGTCACCCAGGGTGATTGGTCAAGTGGTGCCATTACATCACAAAGCTACAGCAGGGTGTCATCTGACATGAGGGCCAATCAGTTGCCTAGTACGCAATAGGATACTTATATCATGGTATAGAAAGTGGAGCAATGTGGACAGGATGCCCAGCTGAAGACTAAGGTGGTGAGATGAAAGGACCTAGGACAATATTTGAGACTTATACATTTGTTTGAAGGAGTGGTTGATCTTACCATTCTGGAGTTCTCTATAGGTTAAGTGATAGGGATGCGCTAAAATGAAGATGTTAGAATCTGTTGTTTTTATTATTCCCACAAACCGTAGCATAAACCTTCCTCCCTTAACGTATCAGATCACTGAATTGCTATGGTGTACCATAACCTGAAATAATTCCTGTGAGAAGGGTACTCTATCTCTTGGCTGCCAAAGAGAGCTTTCTATCTAAGTCCTCATATAGGTGATAGGGTTGTGTAGAGAGTATCAGCAAATGAGGCATAGGATTGAAAGAAGTCTGCTAGGTTGAAATCTAAATTACGATTATAATTTTTAGTGAGTTTTGGATTTTCACAATATGAGACATGCCATAGTGCTAATTGACCCTTTATAAAAATCATTTTTTGGAAGTGTTGCATTTGGTTTGGAAATATTCAAGTTCTAAAAAAAGACTAACAGTGGACTTTTCCATCTGCAGATTATACTGAATGGCCAGCAAAGGCAGTGTTGCAGAGGAATATTTCTCTGCTTGCTGAGATGAAAAAAAAAAAAAAGAAAGCTCATTCCTCAGCCTTCTCCATGCCTCGATCAATATATATGGTAAGTCAAAATCTCAATTAATCATGTTGCCATTAATAAAAAGTTCATAGCATCTGATAGCTCTCAGTGCCTTTTAGTGGGGTCTTCCGCATAAATATAATCTTCTAAGACGGTAGCAATATGGATGACGCAATGGCCATCCTGATAGTTTATCAAAGACTTTGTCTGTCTAAGTGTCTGAGAAAATCTTCTTTAGATACTTGTGCAGGCAATATGTCCCTTGAGTTAATTACCATCCTTCAGGCTGGAATGAGCTGTCTTAGGTTAGAGCAAATGACTTACATTCAGATGGAGGGAAGCTATTTAACCTGTTTCCCTGCTCTCTGTGAGTGGGACTCTGATACTCCAGATGGACTGCTATTTAGAAACTGTGTTCTTCTAACTCTAGCCCTCTTTGAATAGGAGCCCAATGCTTTCCATGGCGCAGAGTACTTTCCCACAACACCTCCTACTTGCTGTGCAGTCATATTCCCAGATAATTACCTGGTGTGTAATTGGTGACGTCTGGTCCTCCGGTGTAATCGTCACCCAGGGCGATTGGTCAAGTGGTGCCATTACATCACAAAGCTACAGCAGAATGTCATCTGACATGAGGGACAATCAGTTGCTTCTTCTAACTCTAGCCCTCTTTAAATAGGAGCCCAATACTTTCAATGGCGCACTGTACTTCCCCCTTACACCTCCTACTTGCTGTGCAGTCATATTCACAGATAGTTACCTAGTGTGTAATTGCTGATGTCTGGTCCTCCGGTGTAATCGTCACCCAGGGTGATTGGTCAAGTGGTGCCATTACATCACAAAGCTACAGCAGGGTGTCATCTGACATGAGGGCCAATCAGTTGCCTAGTACGCAATAGGATACTTATATCATGGTATAGAAAGTGGAGCAATGTGGACAGGATGCCCAGCTGAAGACTAAGGTGGTGAGATGAAAGGACCTAGGACAATATTTGAGACTTATACATTTGTTTGAAGGAGTGGTTGATCTTACCTTTCTGGAGTTCTCTATAGGTTAAGTGATAGGGATGCGCTAAAATGAAGATGTTAGAATCTGTTGTTTTTATTATTCCCACAAACCGTAGCATAAACCTTCCTCCCTTAACGTATCAGATCACTGAATTGCTATGGTGTACCATAACCTGAAATAATTCCTGTGAGAAGGGTACTCTATCTCTTGGCTGCCAAAGAGAGCTTTCTATCTAAGTCCTCATATAGGTGATAGGGTTGTGTAGAGAGTATCAGCAAATGAGGCATAGGATTGAAAGAAGTCTGCTAGGTTGAAATCTAAATTAAGATTATAATTTTTAGTGAGTTTTGGATTTTCACAATATGAGACATGCCATAGTGCTAATTGACCCTTTATAAAAATCATTTTTTGGAAGTGTTGCATTTGGTTTGGAAATATTCAAGTTCTAAAAAAAGACTAACAGTGGACTTTTCCATCTGCAGATTATACTGAATGGCCAGCAAAGGCAGTGTTGCAGAGGAATATTTCTCTGCTTGCTGAGATGAAAAAAAAAAAAAAGAAAGCTCATTCCTCAGCCTTCTCCATGCCTCGATCAATATATATGGTAAGTCAAAATCTCAATTAATCATGTTGCCATTAATAAAAAGTTCATAGCATCTGATAGCTCTCAGTGCCTTTTAGTGGGGTCTTCCGCATAAATATAATCTTCTAAGACGGTAGCAATATGGATGACGCAATGGCCATCCTGATAGTTTATCAAAGACTTTGTCTGTCTAAGTGTCTGAGAAAATCTTCTTTAGATACTTGTGCAGGCAATATGTCCCTTGAGTTAATTACCATCCTTCAGGCTGGAATGAGCTGTCTTAGGTTAGAGCAAATGACTTACATTCAGATGGAGGGAAGCTATTTAACCTGTTTCCCTGCTCTCTGTGAGTGGGACTCTGATACTCCAGATGGACTGCTATTTAGAAACTGTGTTCTTCTAACTCTAGCCCTCTTTGAATAGGAGCCCAATGCTTTCCATGGCGCAGAGTACTTTCCCACAACACCTCCTACTTGCTGTGCAGTCATATTCCCAGATAATTACCTGGTGTGTAATTGGTGACGTCTGGTCCTCCGGTGTAATCGTCACCCAGGGCGATTGGTCAAGTGGTGCCATTACATCACAAAGCTACAGCAGAATGTCATCTGACATGAGGGCCAATCAGTTGCTTCTTCTAACTCTAGCCCTCTTTAAATAGGAGCCCAATACTTTCAATGGCGCACTGTACTTCCCCCTTACTCCTCTTACTTGCTGTGCAGTCATATTCACAGATAGTTACCTAGTTTGTAATTGCTGATGTCTGGTCCTCCGGTGTAATCGTCACCCAGGGTGATTGGTCAAGTGGTGCCATTACATCACAAAGCTACAGCAGGGTGTCATCTGACATGAGGGCCAATCAGTTGCCTAGTACGCAATAGGATACTTATATCATGGTATAGAAAATGGAGCAATGTGGACAGGATGCCCAGCTGAAGACTAAGGTGGTGAGATGAAAGGACCTAGGACAATATTTGAGACTTATACATTTGTTTGAAGGAGTGGTTGATCTTACCATTCTGGAGTTCTCTATAGGTTAAGTGATAGGGATGCACTAAAATGAAGATGTTAAAATCTGTTGTTTTTATTATTCCCACAAACCGTAGCATAAACCTTCCTCCCTTAACGTATCAGATCACTGAATTGCTATGGTGTACCATAACCTGAAATAATTCCTG
Organism: Lissotriton vulgaris; assembly: GCF_964263255.1. NCBI lineage: Eukaryota > Metazoa > Chordata > Amphibia > Caudata > Salamandridae > Lissotriton > Lissotriton vulgaris. The sequence goes on from NW_028241536.1 coordinate 87,816, forward strand.
TGAGAAGGGTACTCTATCTCTTGGCTGCCAAAGAGAGCTTTCTATCTAAGTCCTCATATAGGTGATAGGGTTGTGTAGAGAGTATCAGCAAATGAGGCATAGGATTGAAAGAAGTCTGCTAGGTTGAAATCTAAATTACGATTATAATTTTTAGTGAGTTTTGGATTTTCACAATATGAGACATGCCATAGTGCTAATTGACCCTTTATAAAAATCATTTTTTGGAAGTGTTGCATTTGGTTTGGAAATATTCAAGTTCTAAAAAAAGACTAACAGTGGACTTTTCCATCTGCAGATTATACTGAATGGCCAGCAAAGGCAGTGTTGCAGAGGAATATTTCTCTGCTTGCTGAGATGAAAAAAAAAAAAAAGAAAGCTCATTCCTCAGCCTTCTCCATGCCTCGATCAATATATATGGTAAGTCAAAATCTCAATTAATCATGTTGCCATTAATAAAAAGTTCATAGCATCTGATAGCTCTCAGTGCCTTTTAGTGGGGTCTTCCGCATAAATATAATCTTCTAAGACGGTAGCAATATGGATGACGCAATGGCCATCCTGATAGTTTATCAAAGACTTTGTCTGTCTAAGTGTCTGAGAAAATCTTCTTTAGATACTTGTGCAGGCAATATGTCCCTTGAGTTAATTACCATCCTTCAGGCTGGAATGAGCTGTCTTAGGTTAGAGCAAATGACTTACATTCAGATGGAGGGAAGCTATTTAACCTGTTTCCCTGCTCTCTGTGAGTGGGACTCTGATACTCCAGATGGACTGCTATTTAGAAACTGTGTTCTTCTAACTCTAGCCCTCTTTGAATAGGAGCCCAATGCTTTCCATGGCGCAGAGTACTTTCCCACAACACCTCCTACTTGCTGTGCAGTCATATTCCCAGATAATTACCTGGTGTGTAATTGGTGACGTCTGGTCCTCCGGTGTAATCGTCACCCAGGGCGATTGGTCAAGTGGTGCCATTACATCACAAAGCTACAGCAGAATGTCATCTGACATGAGGGACAATCAGTTGCTTCTTCTAACTCTAGCCCTCTTTAAATAGGAGCCCAATACTTTCAATGGCGCACTGTACTTCCCCCTTACACCTCCTACTTGCTGTGCAGTCATATTCACAGATAGTTACCTAGTGTGTAATTGCTGATGTCTGGTCCTCCGGTGTAATCGTCACCCAGGGTGATTGGTCAAGTGGTGCCATTACATCACAAAGCTACAGCAGGGTGTCATCTGACATGAGGGCCAATCAGTTGCCTAGTACGCAATAGGATACTTATATCATGGTATAGAAAGTGGAGCAATGTGGACAGGATGCCCAGCTGAAGACTAAGGTGGTGAGATGAAAGGACCTAGGACAATATTTGAGACTTATACATTTGTTTGAAGGAGTGGTTGATCTTACCTTTCTGGAGTTCTCTATAGGTTAAGTGATAGGGATGCGCTAAAATGAAGATGTTAGAATCTGTTGTTTTTATTATTCCCACAAACCGTAGCATAAACCTTCCTCCCTTAACGTATCAGATCACTGAATTGCTATGGTGTACCATAACCTGAAATAATTCCTGTGAGAAGGGTACTCTATCTCTTGGCTGCCAAAGAGAGCTTTCTATCTAAGTCCTCATATAGGTGATAGGGTTGTGTAGAGAGTATCAGCAAATGAGGCATAGGATTGAAAGAAGTCTGCTAGGTTGAAATCTAAATTAAGATTATAATTTTTAGTGAGTTTTGGATTTTCACAATATGAGACATGCCATAGTGCTAATTGACCCTTTATAAAAATCATTTTTTGGAAGTGTTGCATTTGGTTTGGAAATATTCAAGTTCTAAAAAAAGACTAACAGTGGACTTTTCCATCTGCAGATTATACTGAATGGCCAGCAAAGGCAGTGTTGCAGAGGAATATTTCTCTGCTTGCTGAGATGAAAAAAAAAAAAAAGAAAGCTCATTCCTCAGCCTTCTCCATGCCTCGATCAATATATATGGTAAGTCAAAATCTCAATTAATCATGTTGCCATTAATAAAAAGTTCATAGCATCTGATAGCTCTCAGTGCCTTTTAGTGGGGTCTTCCGCATAAATATAATCTTCTAAAACGGTAGCAATATGGATGACGCAATGGCCATCCTGATAGTTTATCAAAGACTTTGTCTGTCTAAGTGTCTGAGAAAATCTTCTTTAGATACTTGTGCAGGCAATATGTCCCTTGAGTTAATTACCATCCTTCAGGCTGGAATGAGCTGTCTTAGGTTAGAGCAAATGACTTACATTCAGATGGAGGGAAGCTATTTAACCTGTTTCCCTGCTCTCTGTGAGTGGGACTCTGATACTCCAGATGGACTGCTATTTAGAAACTGTGTTCTTCTAACTCTAGCCCTCTTTGAATAGGAGCCCAATGCTTTCCATGGCGCAGAGTACTTTCCCACAACACCTCCTACTTGCTGTGCAGTCATATTCCCAGATAATTACCTGGTGTGTAATTGGTGACGTCTGGTCCTCCGGTGTAATCGTCACCCAGGGCGATTGGTCAAGTGGTGCCATTACATCACAAAGCTACAGCAGAATGTCATCTGACATGAGGGCCAATCAGTTGCTTCTTCTAACTCTAGCCCTCTTTAAATAGGAGCCCAATACTTTCAATGGCGCACTGTACTTCCCCCTTACTCCTCTTACTTGCTGTGCAGTCATATTCACAGATAGTTACCTAGTTTGTAATTGCTGATGTCTGGTCCTCCGGTGTAATCGTCACCCAGGGTGATTGGTCAAGTGGTGCCATTACATCACAAAGCTACAGCAGGGTGTCATCTGACATGAGGGCCAATCAGTTGCCTAGTACGCAATAGGATACTTATATCATGGTATAGAAAATGGAGCAATGTGGACAGGATGCCCAGCTGAAGACTAAGGTGGTGAGATGAAAGGACCTAGGACAATATTTGAGACTTATACATTTGTTTGAAGGAGTGGTTGATCTTACCATTCTGGAGTTCTCTATAGGTTAAGTGATAGGGATGCACTAAAATGAAGATGTTAAAATCTGTTGTTTTTATTATTCCCACAAACCGTAGCATAAACCTTCCTCCCTTAACGTATCAGATCACTCAATTGCTATGGTGTACCATAACCTGAAATAATTCCTGTGAGAAGGGTACTCTATCTCTTGGCTGCCAAAGAGAGCTTTCTATCTAAGTCCTCATATAGGTGATAGGGTTGTGTAGAGAGTATCAGCAAATGAGGCAGAGGATTGAAAGAAGTCTGCTAGGTTGAAATCTAAATTAAGATTATAATTTTTAGTGAGTTTTGGATTTTCACAATATGAGACATGCCATAGTGCTAATTGACCCTTTATAAAAATCATGTTTTGGTAGTGTTGCATTTGGTTTGGAAATATTCAAGTTCTAAAAAAAGACTAACAGTGGACTTTTCCATCTGCAGATTATACTGAATGGCCAGCAGAGGCAGTGTTGCAGAGGAATATTTCTCTGCTTGCTGAGATGAAAAAAAAAAAGAAAGCTCATTCCTCAGCCTTCTCCATGCCTCGATCAATATATATGGTAAGTCAAAATCTCAATTAATCATTTTGCCATTAATAAAAAGTTCACACCATCTGATAGCTCTCAGTGCCTTTTAGTGGGGTCTTCCGCATAAATATAATCTTCTAAGAGGGTAGCAATATGGATGACGCAATGGCCATCCTGATAGTTTATCAAAGACTTTGTCTGTCTAAGTGTCTGAGAAAATCTTCTTTAGATACTTGTGCAGGCAATATGTCCCTTGAGTTAATTACCATCCTTCAGGCTGGAATGAGCTGTCTTAGGTTAGAGCAAATGACTTACATTCAGATGGAGGGAAGCTATTTAACCTGTTTCCCTGCTCTCTGTGAGTGGGACTCTGATACTCCAGATGGACTGCTATTCAGAAACTGTGTTCTTCTAACTCTAGCCCTCTTTGAATAGGAGCCCAATGCTTTCCATGGCGCAGAGTACTTTCCCACAACACCTCCTACTTGCTGTGCAGTCATATTCCCAGATAATTACCTGGTGTGTAATTGGTGACGTCTGGTCCTCCGGTGTAATCGTCACCCAGGGCGATTGGTCAAGTGGTGCCATTACATCACAAAGCTACAGCAGAATGTCATCTGACATGAGGGCCAATCAGTTGCTTCTTCTAACTCTAGCCCTCTTTAAATAGGAGCCCAATACTTTCAATGGCGCACTGTACTTCCCCCTTACTCCTCTTACTTGCTGTGCAGTCATATTCACAGATAGTTACCTAGTTTGTAATTGCTGATGTCTGGTCCTCCGGTGTAATCGTCACCCAGGGTGATTGGTCAAGTGGTGCCATTACATCACAAAGCTACAGCAGGGTGTCATCTGACATGAGGGCCAATCAGTTGCCTAGTACGCAATAGGATACTTATATCATGGTATAGAAAATGGAGCAATGTGGACAGGATGCCCAGCTGAAGACTAAGGTGGTGAGATGAAAGGACCTAGGACAATATTTGAGACTTATACATTTGTTTGAAGGAGTGGTTGATCTTACCATTCTGGAGTTCTCTATAGGTTAAGTGATAGGGATGCACTAAAATGAAGATGTTAAAATCTGTTGTTTTTATTATTCCCACAAACCGTAGCATAAACCTTCCTCCCTTAACATATCAGATCACTCAATTGCTATGGTGTACCATAACCTGAAATAATTCCTGTGAGAAGGGTACTCTATCTCTTGGCTGCCAAAGAGAGCTTTCTATCTAAGTCCTCATATAGGTGATAGGGTTGTGTAGATAGTATCAGCAAATGAGGCATAGGATTGAAAGAAGTCTGCTAGGTTGAAATCTAAATTAAGATTATAATTTTTAGTGAGTTTTGGATTTTCACAATATGAGACATGCCATAGTGCTAATTGACCCTTTATAAAAATCATTTTTTGGAAGTGTTGCATTTGGTTTGGAAATATTCAAGTTCTAAAAAAAGACTAACAGTGGACTTTTCCATCTGCAGATTATACTGAATGGCCAGCAGAGGCAGTGTTGCAGAGGAATATTTCTCTGCTTGCTGAGATGAAAAAAAAAAAGAAAGCTCATTCCTCAGCCTTCTCCATGCCTCGATCAATATATATGGTAAGTCAAAATCTCAATTAATCATTTTGCCATTAATAAAAAGTTCACACCATCTGATAGCTCTCAGTGCCTTTTAGTGGGGTCTTCCGCATAAATATAATCTTCTAAGAGGGTAGCAATATGGATGACGCAATGGCCATCCTGATAGTTTATCAAAGACTTTGTCTGTCTAAGTGTCTGAGAAAATCTTCTTTAGATACTTGTGCAGGCAATATGTCCCTTGAGTTAATTACCATCCTTCAGGCTGGAATGAGCTGTCTTAGGTTAGAGCAAATGACTTACATTCAGATGGAGGGAAGCTATTTAACCTGTTTCCCTGCTCTCTGTGAGTGGGACTCTGATACTCCAGATGGACTGCTATTCAGAAACTGTGTTCTTCTAACTCTAGCCCTCTTTGAATAGGAGCCCAATGCTTTCCATGGCGCAGAGTACTTTCCCACAACACCTCCTACTTGCTGTGCAGTCATATTCCCAGATAATTACCTGGTGTGTAATTGGTGACGTCTGGTCCTCCGGTGTAATCGTCACCCAGGGCGATTGGTCAAGTGGTGCCATTACATCACAAAGCTACAGCAGAATGTCATCTGACATGAGGGCCAATCAGTTGCCTCTTCTAACTCTAGCCCTCTTTAAATAGGAGCCCAATACTTTCAATGGCGCACTGTACTTCCCCCTTACTCCTCTTACTTGCTGTGCAGTCATATTCACAGATAGTTACCTAGTTTGTAATTGCTGATGTCTGGTCCTCCGGTGTAATCGTCACCCAGGGTGATTGGTCAAGTGGTGCCATTACATCACAAAGCTACAGCAGGGTGTCATCTGACATGAGGGCCAATCAGTTGCCTAGTACGCAATAGGATACTTATATCATGGTATAGAAAATGGAGCAATGTGGACAGGATGCCCAGCTGAAGACTAAGGTGGTGAGATGAAAGGACCTAGGACAATATTTGAGACTTATACATTTGTTTGAAGGAGTGGTTGATCTTACCATTCTGGAGTTCTCTATAGGTTAAGTGATAGGGATGCACTAAAATGAAGATGTTAAAATCTGTTGTTTTTATTATTCCCACAAACCGTAGCATAAACCTTCCTCCCTTAACATATCAGATCACTCAATTGCTATGGTGTACCATAACCTGAAATAATTCCTGTGAGAAGGGTACTCTATCTCTTGGCTGCCAAAGAGAGCTTTCTATCTAAGTCCTCATATAGGTGATAGGGTTGTGTAGATAGTATCAGCAAATGAGGCATAGGATTGAAAGAAGTCTGCTAGGTTGAAATCTAAATTAAGATTATAATTTTTAGTGAGTTTTGGATTTTCACAATATGAGACATGCCATAGTGCTAATTGACCCTTTATAAAAATCATTTTTTGGAAGTGTTGCATTTGGTTTGGAAATATTCAAGTTCTAAAAAAAGACTAACAGTGGACTTTTCCATCTGCAGATTATACTGAATGGCCAGCAGAGGCAGTGTTGCAGAGGAATATTTCTCTGCTTGCTGAGATGAAAAAAAAAAAAGAAAGCTCATTCCTCAGCCTTCTCCATGCCTCGATCAAAATATATGGTAAGTCAAAATCTCAATTAATCATTTTGCCATTAATAAAAAGTTCATAGCATCTGATAGCTCTCAGTGCCTTTTAGTGGGGTCTTCCGCATAAATATAATCTTCTAAGACGGTAGCAATATGGATGACGCAATGGCCATCCTGATAGTTTATCAAAGACTTTGTCTGTCTAAGTGTCTGAGAAAATCTTCTTTAGATACTTGTGCAGGCAATATGTCCCTTGAGTTAATTACCATCCTTCAGGCTGGAATGAGCTGTCTTAGGTTAGAGCAAATGACTTACATTCAGATGGAGACAAGCTATTTAACCTGCTTCCCTGCTCTCTGTGAGTGGGACTCTGATACTCCAGATGGACTGCTATTTAGAAACTGTGTTCTTCTAACTCTAGCCCTCTTTGAATAGGAGCCCAATGCTTTCCATGGCGCAGAGTACTTTCCCACAACACCTCCTACTTGCTGTGCAGTCATATTCCCAGATAATTACCTGGTGTGTAATTGGTGACGTCTGGTCCTCCGGTGTAATCGTCACCCAGGGCGATTGGTCAAGTGGTGCCATTACATCACAAAGCTACAGCAGAATGTCATCTGACATGAGGGCCAATCAGTTGCTTCTTCTAACTCTAGCCCTCTTTAAATAGGAGCCCAATACTTTCAATGGCGCACTGTACTTCCCCCTTACTCCTCTTACTTGCTGTGCAGTCATATTCACAGATAGTTACCTAGTTTGTAATTGCTGATGTCTGGTCCTCCGGTGTAATCGTCACCCAGGGTGATTGGTCAAGTGGTGCCATTACATCACAAAGCTACAGCAGGGTGTCATCTGACATGAGGGCCAATCAGTTGCCTAGTACGCAATAGGATACTTATATCATGGTATAGAAAATGGAGCAATGTGGACAGGATGCCCAGCTGAAGACTAAGGTGGTGAGATGAAAGGACCTAGGACAATATTTGAGACTTATACATTTGTTTGAAGGAGTGGTTGATCTTACCATTCTGGAGTTCTCTATAGGTTAAGTGATAGGGATGCACTAAAATGAAGATGTTAAAATCTGTTGTTTTTATTATTCCCACAAACCGTAGCATAAACCTTCCTCCCTTAACGTATCAGATCACTCAATTGCTATGGTGTACCATAACCTGAAATAATTCCTGTGAGAAGGGTACTCTATCTCTTGGCTGCCAAAGAGAGCTTTCTATCTAAGTCCTCATATAGGTGATAGGGTTGTGTAGAGAGTATCAGCAAATGAGGCAGAGGATTGAAAGAAGTCTGCTAGGTTGAAATCTAAATTAAGATTATAATTTTTAGTGAGTTTTGGATTTTCACAATATGAGACATGCCATAGTGCTAATTGACCCTTTATAAAAATCATGTTTTGGTAGTGTTGCATTTGGTTTGGAAATATTCAAGTTCTAAAAAAAGACTAACAGTGGACTTTTCCATCTGCAGATTATACTGAATGGCCAGCAGAGGCAGTGTTGCAGAGGAATATTTCTCTGCTTGCTGAGATGAAAAAAAAAAAGAAAGCTCATTCCTCAGCCTTCTCCATGCCTCGATCAATATATATGGTAAGTCAAAATCTCAATTAATCATTTTGCCATTAATAAAAAGTTCACACCATCTGATAGCTCTCAGTGCCTTTTAGTGGGGTCTTCCGCATAAATATAATCTTCTAAGAGGGTAGCAATATGGATGACGCAATGGCCATCCTGATAGTTTATCAAAGACTTTGTCTGTCTAAGTGTCTGAGAAAATCTTCTTTAGATACTTGTGCAGGCAATATGTCCCTTGAGTTAATTACCATCCTTCAGGCTGGAATGAGCTGTCTTAGGTTAGAGCAAATGACTTACATTCAGATGGAGGGAAGCTATTTAACCTGTTTCCCTGCTCTCTGTGAGTGGGACTCTGATACTCCAGATGGACTGCTATTCAGAAACTGTGTTCTTCTAACTCTAGCCCTCTTTGAATAGGAGCCCAATGCTTTCCATGGCGCAGAGTACTTTCCCACAACACCTCCTACTTGCTGTGCAGTCATATTCCCAGATAATTACCTGGTGTGTAATTGGTGACGTCTGGTCCTCCGGTGTAATCGTCACCCAGGGCGATTGGTCAAGTGGTGCCATTACATCACAAAGCTACAGCAGAATGTCATCTGACATGAGGGCCAATCAGTTGCTTCTTCTAACTCTAGCCCTCTTTAAATAGGAGCCCAATACTTTCAATGGCGCACTGTACTTCCCCCTTACTCCTCTTACTTGCTGTGCAGTCATATTCACAGATAGTTACCTAGTTTGTAATTGCTGATGTCTGGTCCTCCGGTGTAATCGTCACCCAGGGTGATTGGTCAAGTGGTGCCATTACATCACAAAGCTACAGCAGGGTGTCATCTGACATGAGGGCCAATCAGTTGCCTAGTACGCAATAGGATACTTATATCATGGTATAGAAAATGGAGCAATGTGGACAGGATGCCCAGCTGAAGACTAAGGTGGTGAGATGAAAGGACCTAGGACAATATTTGAGACTTATACATTTGTTTGAAGGAGTGGTTGATCTTACCATTCTGGAGTTCTCTATAGGTTAAGTGATAGGGATGCACTAAAATGAAGATGTTAAAATCTGTTGTTTTTATTATTCCCACAAACCGTAGCATAAACCTTCCTCCCTTAACATATCAGATCACTCAATTGCTATGGTGTACCATAACCTGAAATAATTCCTGTGAGAAGGGTACTCTATCTCTTGGCTGCCAAAGAGAGCTTTCTATCTAAGTCCTCATATAGGTGATAGGGTTGTGTAGATAGTATCAGCAAATGAGGCATAGGATTGAAAGAAGTCTGCTAGGTTGAAATCTAAATTAAGATTATAATTTTTAGTGAGTTTTGGATTTTCACAATATGAGACATGCCATAGTGCTAATTGACCCTTTATAAAAATCATTTTTTGGAAGTGTTGCATTTGGTTTGGAAATATTCAAGTTCTAAAAAAAGACTAACAGTGGACTTTTCCATCTGCAGATTATACTGAATGGCCAGCAGAGGCAGTGTTGCAGAGGAATATTTCTCTGCTTGCTGAGATGAAAAAAAAAAAAGAAAGCTCATTCCTCAGCCTTCTCCATGCCTCGATCAAAATATATGGTAAGTCAAAATCTCAATTAATCATTTTGCCATTAATAAAAAGTTCATAGCATCTGATAGCTCTCAGTGCCTTTTAGTGGGGTCTTCCGCATAAATATAATCTTCTAAGACGGTAGCAATATGGATGACGCAATGGCCATCCTGATAGTTTATCAAAGACTTTGTCTGTCTAAGTGTCTGAGAAAATCTTCTTTAGATACTTGTGCAGGCAATATGTCCCTTGAGTTAATTACCATCCTTCAGGCTGGAATGAGCTGTCTTAGGTTAGAGCAAATGACTTACATTCAGATGGAGACAAGCTATTTAACCTGCTTCCCTGCTCTCTGTGAGTGGGACTCTGATACTCCAGATGGACTGCTATTTAGAAACTGTGTTCTTCTAACTCTAGCCCTCTTTGAATAGGAGCCCAATGCTTTCCATGGCGCAGAGTACTTTCCCACAACACCTCCTACTTGCTGTGCAGTCATATTCCCAGATAATTACCTGGTGTGTAATTGGTGACGTCTGGTCCTCCGGTGTAATCGTCACCCAGGGCGATTGGTCAAGTGGTGCCATTACATCACAAAGCTACAGCAGAATGTCATCTGACATGAGGGCCAATCAGTTGCTTCTTCTAACTCTAGCCCTCTTTAAATAGGAGCCCAATACTTTCAATGGCGCACTGTACTTCCCCCTTACTCCTCTTACTTGCTGTGCAGTCATATTCACAGATAGTTACCTAGTTTGTAATTGCTGATGTCTGGTCCTCCGGTGTAATCGTCACCCAGGGTGATTGGTCAAGTGGTGCCATTACATCACAAAGCTACAGCAGGGTGTCATCTGACATGAGGGCCAATCAGTTGCCTAGTACGCAATAGGATACTTATATCATGGTATAGAAAATGGAGCAATGTGGACAGGATGCCCAGCTGAAGACTAAGGTGGTGAGATGAAAGGACCTAGGACAATATTTGAGACTTATACATTTGTTTGAAGGAGTGGTTGATCTTACCATTCTGGAGTTCTCTATAGGTTAAGTGATAGGGATGCACTAAAATGAAGATGTTAAAATCTGTTGTTTTTATTATTCCCACAAACCGTAGCATAAACCTTCCTCCCTTAACATATCAGATCACTCAATTGCTATGGTGTACCATAACCTGAAATAATTCCTGTGAGAAGGGTACTCTATCTCTTGGCTGCCAAAGAGAGCTTTCTATCTAAGTCCTCATATAGGTGATAGGGTTGTGTAGATAGTATCAGCAAATGAGGCATAGGATTGAAAGAAGTCTGCTAGGTTGAAATCTAAATTAAGATTATAATTTTTAGTGAGTTTTGGATTTTCACAATATGAGACATGCCATAGTGCTAATTGACCCTTTATAAAAATCATTTTTTGGAAGTGTTGCATTTGGTTTGGAAATATTCAAGTTCTAAAAAAAGACTAACAGTGGACTTTTCCATCTGCAGATTATACTGAATGGCCAGCAGAGGCAGTGTTGCAGAGGAATATTTCTCTGCTTGCTGAGATGAAAAAAAAAAAAGAAAGCTCATTCCTCAGCCTTCTCCATGCCTCGATCAAAATATATGGTAAGTCAAAATCTCAATTAATCATTTTGCCATTAATAAAAAGTTCATAGCATCTGATAGCTCTCAGTGCCTTTTAGTGGGGTCTTCCGCATAAATATAATCTTCTAAGACGGTAGCAATATGGATGACGCAATGGCCATCCTGATAGTTTATCAAAGACTTTGTCTGTCTAAGTGTCTGAGAAAATCTTCTTTAGATACTTGTGCAGGCAATATGTCCCTTGAGTTAATTACCATCCTTCAGGCTGGAATGAGCTGTCTTAGGTTAGAGCAAATGACTTACATTCAGATGGAGACAAGCTATTTAACCTGCTTCCCTGCTCTCTGTGAGTGGGACTCTGATACTCCAGATGGACTGCTATTTAGAAACTGTGTTCTTCTAACTCTAGCCCTCTTTGAATAGGAGCCCAATGCTTTCCATGGCGCAGAGTACTTTCCCACAACACCTCCTACTTGCTGTGCAGTCATATTCCCAGATAATTACCTGGTGTGTAATTGGTGACGTCTGGTCCTCCGGTGTAATCGTCACCCAGGGCGATTGGTCAAGTGGTGCCATTACATCACAAAGCTACAGCAGAATGTCATCTGACATGAGGGCCAATCAGTTGCTTCTTCTAACTCTAGCCCTCTTTAAATAGGAGCCCAATACTTTCAATGGCGCACTGTACTTCCCCCTTACTCCTCTTACTTGCTGTGCAGTCATATTCACAGATAGTTACCTAGTTTGTAATTGCTGATGTCTGGTCCTCCGGTGTAATCGTCACCCAGGGTGATTGGTCAAGTGGTGCCATTACATCACAAAGCTACAGCAGGGTGTCATCTGACATGAGGGCCAATCAGTTGCCTAGTACGCAATAGGATACTTATATCATGGTATAGAAAATGGAGCAATGTGGACAGGATGCCCAGCTGAAGACTAAGGTGGTGAGATGAAAGGACCTAGGACAATATTTGAGACTTATACATTTGTTTGAAGGAGTGGTTGATCTTACCATTCTGGAGTTCTCTATAGGTTAAGTGATAGGGATGCACTAAAATGAAGATGTTAAAATCTGTTGTTTTTATTATTCCCACAAACCGTAGCATAAACCTTCCTCCCTTAACGTATCAGATCACTCAATTGCTATGGTGTACCATAACCTGAAATAATTCCTGTGAGAAGGGTACTCTATCTCTTGGCTGCCAAAGAGAGCTTTCTATCTAAGTCCTCATATAGGTGATAGGGTTGTGTAGAGAGTATCAGCAAATGAGGCAGAGGATTGAAAGAAGTCTGCTAGGTTGAAATCTAAATTAAGATTATAATTTTTAGTGAGTTTTGGATTTTCACAATATGAGACATGCCATAGTGCTAATTGACCCTTTATAAAAATCATGTTTTGGTAGTGTTGCATTTGGTTTGGAAATATTCAAGTTCTAAAAAAAGACTAACAGTGGACTTTTCCATCTGCAGATTATACTGAATGGCCAGCAGAGGCAGTGTTGCAGAGGAATATTTCTCTGCTTGCTGAGATGAAAAAAAAAAAGAAAGCTCATTCCTCAGCCTTCTCCATGCCTCGATCAATATATATGGTAAGTCAAAATCTCAATTAATCATTTTGCCATTAATAAAAAGTTCACACCATCTGATAGCTCTCAGTGCCTTTTAGTGGGGTCTTCCGCATAAATATAATCTTCTAAGAGGGTAGCAATATGGATGACGCAATGGCCATCCTGATAGTTTATCAAAGACTTTGTCTGTCTAAGTGTCTGAGAAAATCTTCTTTAGATACTTGTGCAGGCAATATGTCCCTTGAGTTAATTACCATCCTTCAGGCTGGAATGAGCTGTCTTAGGTTAGAGCAAATGACTTACATTCAGATGGAGGGAAGCTATTTAACCTGTTTCCCTGCTCTCTGTGAGTGGGACTCTGATACTCCAGATGGACTGCTATTCAGAAACTGTGTTCTTCTAACTCTAGCCCTCTTTGAATAGGAGCCCAATGCTTTCCATGGCGCAGAGTACTTTCCCACAACACCTCCTACTTGCTGTGCAGTCATATTCCCAGATAATTACCTGGTGTGTAATTGGTGACGTCTGGTCCTCCGGTGTAATCGTCACCCAGGGCGATTGGTCAAGTGGTGCCATTACATCACAAAGCTACAGCAGAATGTCATCTGACATGAGGGCCAATCAGTTGCTTCTTCTAACTCTAGCCCTCTTTAAATAGGAGCCCAATACTTTCAATGGCGCACTGTACTTCCCCCTTACTCCTCTTACTTGCTGTGCAGTCATATTCACAGATAGTTACCTAGTTTGTAATTGCTGATGTCTGGTCCTCCGGTGTAATCGTCACCCAGGGTGATTGGTCAAGTGGTGCCATTACATCACAAAGCTACAGCAGGGTGTCATCTGACATGAGGGCCAATCAGTTGCCTAATACGCAATAGGATACTTATATCATGGTATAGAAAATGGAGCAATGTGGACAGGATGCCCAGCTGAAGACTAAGGTGGTGAGATGAAAGGACCTAGGACAATATTTGAGACTTATACATTTGTTTGAAGGAGTGGTTGATCTTACCATTCTGGAGTTCTCTATAGGTTAAGTGATAGGGATGCACTAAAATGAAGATGTTAAAATCTGTTGTTTTTATTATTCCCACAAACCGTAGCATAAACCTTCCTCCCTTAACATATCAGATCACTCAATTGCTATGGTGTACCATAACCTGAAATAATTCCTGTGAGAAGGGTACTCTATCTCTTGGCTGCCAAAGAGAGCTTTCTATCTAAGTCCTCATATAGGTGATAGGGTTGTGTAGATAGTATCAGCAAATGAGGCATAGGATTGAAAGAAGTCTGCTAGGTTGAAATCTAAATTAAGATTATAATTTTTAGTGAGTTTTGGATTTTCACAATATGAGACATGCCATAGTGCTAATTGACCCTTTATAAAAATCATTTTTTGGAAGTGTTGCATTTGGTTTGGAAATATTCAAGTTCTAAAAAAAGACTAACAGTGGACTTTTCCATCTGCAGATTATACTGAATGGCCAGCAGAGGCAGTGTTGCAGAGGAATATTTCTCTGCTTGCTGAGATGAAAAAAAAAAAAGAAAGCTCATTCCTCAGCCTTCTCCATGCCTCGATCAAAATATATGGTAAGTCAAAATCTCAATTAATCATTTTGCCATTAATAAAAAGTTCATAGCATCTGATAGCTCTCAGTGCCTTTTAGTGGGGTCTTCCGCATAAATATAATCTTCTAAGACGGTAGCAATATGGATGACGCAATGGCCATCCTGATAGTTTATCAAAGACTTTGTCTGTCTAAGTGTCTGAGAAAATCTTCTTTAGATACTTGTGCAGGCAATATGTCCCTTGAGTTAATTACCATCCTTCAGGCTGGAATGAGCTGTCTTAGGTTAGAGCAAATGACTTACATTCAGATGGAGACAAGCTATTTAACCTGCTTCCCTGCTCTCTGTGAGTGGGACTCTGATACTCCAGATGGACTGCTATTTAGAAACTGTGTTCTTCTAACTCTAGCCCTCTTTGAATAGGAGCCCAATGCTTTCCATGGCGCAGAGTACTTTCCCACAACACCTCCTACTTGCTGTGCAGTCATATTCCCAGATAATTACCTGGTGTGTAATTGGTGACGTCTGGTCCTCCGGTGTAATCGTCACCCAGGGCGATTGGTCAAGTGGTGCCATTACATCACAAAGCTACAGCAGAATGTCATCTGACATGAGGGCCAATCAGTTGCTTCTTCTAACTCTAGCCCTCTTTAAATAGGAGCCCAATACTTTCAATGGCGCACTGTACTTCCCCCTTACTCCTCTTACTTGCTGTGCAGTCATATTCACAGATAGTTACCTAGTTTGTAATTGCTGATGTCTGGTCCTCCGGTGTAATCGTCACCCAGGGTGATTGGTCAAGTGGTGCCATTACATCACAAAGCTACAGCAGGGTGTCATCTGACATGAGGGCCAATCAGTTGCCTAGTACGCAATAGGATACTTATATCATGGTATAGAAAATGGAGCAATGTGGACAGGATGCCCAGCTGAAGACTAAGGTGGTGAGATGAAAGGACCTAGGACAATATTTGAGACTTATACATTTGTTTGAAGGAGTGGTTGATCTTACCATTCTGGAGTTCTCTATAGGTTAAGTGATAGGGATGCACTAAAATGAAGATGTTAAAATCTGTTGTTTTTATTATTCCCACAAACCGTAGCATAAACCTTCCTCCCTTAACATATCAGATCACTCAATTGCTATGGTGTACCATAACCTGAAATAATTCCTGTGAGAAGGGTACTCTATCTCTTGGCTGCCAAAGAGAGCTTTCTATCTAAGTCCTCATATAGGTGATAGGGTTGTGTAGATAGTATCAGCAAATGAGGCATAGGATTGAAAGAAGTCTGCTAGGTTGAAATCTAAATTAAGATTATAATTTTTAGTGAGTTTTGGATTTTCACAATATGAGACATGCCATAGTGCTAATTGACCCTTTATAAAAATCATTTTTTGGAAGTGTTGCATTTGGTTTGGAAATATTCAAGTTCTAAAAAAAGACTAACAGTGGACTTTTCCATCTGCAGATTATACTGAATGGCCAGCAGAGGCAGTGTTGCAGAGGAATATTTCTCTGCTTGCTGAGATGAAAAAAAAAAAGAAAGCTCATTCCTCAGCCTTCTCCATGCCTCGATCAATATATATGGTAAGTCAAAATCTCAATTAATCATTTTGCCATTAATAAAAAGTTCACACCATCTGATAGCTCTCAGTGCCTTTTAGTGGGGTCTTCCGCATAAATATAATCTTCTAAGAGGGTAGCAATATGGATGACGCAATGGCCATCCTGATAGTTTATCAAAGACTTTGTCTGTCTAAGTGTCTGAGAAAATCTTCTTTAGATACTTGTGCAGGCAATATGTCCCTTGAGTTAATTACCATCCTTCAGGCTGGAATGAGCTGTCTTAGGTTAGAGCAAATGACTTACATTCAGATGGAGGGAAGCTATTTAACCTGTTTCCCTGCTCTCTGTGAGTGGGACTCTGATACTCCAGATGGACTGCTATTCAGAAACTGTGTTCTTCTAACTCTAGCCCTCTTTGAATAGGAGCCCAATGCTTTCCATGGCGCAGAGTACTTTCCCACAACACCTCCTACTTGCTGTGCAGTCATATTCCCAGATAATTACCTGGTGTGTAATTGGTGACGTCTGGTCCTCCGGTGTAATCGTCACCCAGGGCGATTGGTCAAGTGGTGCCATTACATCACAAAGCTACAGCAGAATGTCATCTGACATGAGGGCCAATCAGTTGCTTCTTCTAACTCTAGCCCTCTTTAAATAGGAGCCCAATACTTTCAATGGCGCACTGTACTTCCCCCTTACTCCTCTTACTTGCTGTGCAGTCATATTCACAGATAGTTACCTAGTTTGTAATTGCTGATGTCTGGTCCTCCGGTGTAATCGTCACCCAGGGTGATTGGTCAAGTGGTGCCATTACATCACAAAGCTACAGCAGGGTGTCATCTGACATGAGGGCCAATCAGTTGCCTAGTACGCAATAGGATACTTATATCATGGTATAGAAAATGGAGCAATGTGGACAGGATGCCCAGCTGAAGACTAAGGTGGTGAGATGAAAGGACCTAGGACAATATTTGAGACTTATACATTTGTTTGAAGGAGTGGTTGATCTTACCATTCTGGAGTTCTCTATAGGTTAAGTGATAGGGATGCACTAAAATGAAGATGTTAAAATCTGTTGTTTTTATTATTCCCACAAACCGTAGCATAAACCTTCCTCCCTTAACATATCAGATCACTCAATTGCTATGGTGTACCATAACCTGAAATAATTCCTGTGAGAAGGGTACTCTATCTCTTGGCTGCCAAAGAGAGCTTTCTATCTAAGTCCTCATATAGGTGATAGGGTTGTGTAGATAGTATCAGCAAATGAGGCATAGGATTGAAAGAAGTCTGCTAGGTTGAAATCTAAATTAAGATTATAATTTTTAGTGAGTTTTGGATTTTCACAATATGAGACATGCCATAGTGCTAATTGACCCTTTATAAAAATCATTTTTTGGAAGTGTTGCATTTGGTTTGGAAATATTCAAGTTCTAAAAAAAGACTAACAGTGGACTTTTCCATCTGCAGATTATACTGAATGGCCAGCAGAGGCAGTGTTGCAGAGGAATATTTCTCTGCTTGCTGAGATGAAAAAAAAAAAAGAAAGCTCATTCCTCAGCCTTCTCCATGCCTCGATCAAAATATATGGTAAGTCAAAATCTCAATTAATCATTTTGCCATTAATAAAAAGTTCATAGCATCTGATAGCTCTCAGTGCCTTTTAGTGGGGTCTTCCGCATAAATATAATCTTCTAAGACGGTAGCAATATGGATGACGCAATGGCCATCCTGATAGTTTATCAAAGACTTTGTCTGTCTAAGTGTCTGAGAAAATCTTCTTTAGATACTTGTGCAGGCAATATGTCCCTTGAGTTAATTACCATCCTTCAGGCTGGAATGAGCTGTCTTAGGTTAGAGCAAATGACTTACATTCAGATGGAGACAAGCTATTTAACCTGCTTCCCTGCTCTCTGTGAGTGGGACTCTGATACTCCAGATGGACTGCTATTTAGAAACTGTGTTCTTCTAACTCTAGCCCTCTTTGAATAGGAGCCCAATGCTTTCCATGGCGCAGAGTACTTTCCCACAACACCTCCTACTTGCTGTGCAGTCATATTCCCAGATAATTACCTGGTGTGTAATTGGTGACGTCTGGTCCTCCGGTGTAATCGTCACCCAGGGCGATTGGTCAAGTGGTGCCATTACATCACAAAGCTACAGCAGAATGTCATCTGACATGAGGGCCAATCAGTTGCTTCTTCTAACTCTAGCCCTCTTTAAATAGGAGCCCAATACTTTCAATGGCGCACTGTACTTCCCCCTTACTCCTCTTACTTGCTGTGCAGTCATATTCACAGATAGTTACCTAGTTTGTAATTGCTGATGTCTGGTCCTCCGGTGTAATCGTCACCCAGGGTGATTGGTCAAGTGGTGCCATTACATCACAAAGCTACAGCAGGGTGTCATCTGACATGAGGGCCAATCAGTTGCCTAGTACGCAATAGGATACTTATATCATGGTATAGAAAATGGAGCAATGTGGACAGGATGCCCAGCTGAAGACTAAGGTGGTGAGATGAAAGGACCTAGGACAATATTTGAGACTTATACATTTGTTTGAAGGAGTGGTTGATCTTACCATTCTGGAGTTCTCTATAGGTTAAGTGATAGGGATGCACTAAAATGAAGATGTTAAAATCTGTTGTTTTTATTATTCCCACAAACCGTAGCATAAACCTTCCTCCCTTAACGTATCAGATCACTCAATTGCTATGGTGTACCATAACCTGAAATAATTCCTGTGAGAAGGGTACTCTATCTCTTGGCTGCCAAAGAGAGCTTTCTATCTAAGTCCTCATATAGGTGATAGGGTTGTGTAGAGAGTATCAGCAAATGAGGCAGAGGATTGAAAGAAGTCTGCTAGGTTGAAATCTAAATTAAGATTATAATTTTTAGTGAGTTTTGGATTTTCACAATATGAGACATGCCATAGTGCTAATTGACCCTTTATAAAAATCATGTTTTGGTAGTGTTGCATTTGGTTTGGAAATATTCAAGTTCTAAAAAAAGACTAACAGTGGACTTTTCCATCTGCAGATTATACTGAATGGCCAGCAGAGGCAGTGTTGCAGAGGAATATTTCTCTGCTTGCTGAGATGAAAAAAAAAAAGAAAGCTCATTCCTCAGCCTTCTCCATGCCTCGATCAATATATATGGTAAGTCAAAATCTCAATTAATCATTTTGCCATTAATAAAAAGTTCACACCATCTGATAGCTCTCAGTGCCTTTTAGTGGGGTCTTCCGCATAAATATAATCTTCTAAGAGGGTAGCAATATGGATGACGCAATGGCCATCCTGATAGTTTATCAAAGACTTTGTCTGTCTAAGTGTCTGAGAAAATCTTCTTTAGATACTTGTGCAGGCAATATGTCCCTTGAGTTAATTACCATCCTTCAGGCTGGAATGAGCTGTCTTAGGTTAGAGCAAATGACTTACATTCAGATGGAGGGAAGCTATTTAACCTGTTTCCCTGCTCTCTGTGAGTGGGACTCTGATACTCCAGATGGACTGCTATTCAGAAACTGTGTTCTTCTAACTCTAGCCCTCTTTGAATAGGAGCCCAATGCTTTCCATGGCGCAGAGTACTTTCCCACAACACCTCCTACTTGCTGTGCAGTCATATTCCCAGATAATTACCTGGTGTGTAATTGGTGACGTCTGGTCCTCCGGTGTAATCGTCACCCAGGGCGATTGGTCAAGTGGTGCCATTACATCACAAAGCTACAGCAGAATGTCATCTGACATGAGGGCCAATCAGTTGCTTCTTCTAACTCTAGCCCTCTTTAAATAGGAGCCCAATACTTTCAATGGCGCACTGTACTTCCCCCTTACTCCTCTTACTTGCTGTGCAGTCATATTCACAGATAGTTACCTAGTTTGTAATTGCTGATGTCTGGTCCTCCGGTGTAATCGTCACCCAGGGTGATTGGTCAAGTGGTGCCATTACATCACAAAGCTACAGCAGGGTGTCATCTGACATGAGGGCCAATCAGTTGCCTAGTACGCAATAGGATACTTATATCATGGTATAGAAAATGGAGCAATGTGGACAGGATGCCCAGCTGAAGACTAAGGTGGTGAGATGAAAGGACCTAGGACAATATTTGAGACTTATACATTTGTTTGAAGGAGTGGTTGATCTTACCATTCTGGAGTTCTCTATAGGTTAAGTGATAGGGATGCACTAAAATGAAGATGTTAAAATCTGTTGTTTTTATTATTCCCACAAACCGTAGCATAAACCTTCCTCCCTTAACATATCAGATCACTCAATTGCTATGGTGTACCATAACCTGAAATAATTCCTGTGAGAAGGGTACTCTATCTCTTGGCTGCCAAAGAGAGCTTTCTATCTAAGTCCTCATATAGGTGATAGGGTTGTGTAGATAGTATCAGCAAATGAGGCATAGGATTGAAAGAAGTCTGCTAGGTTGAAATCTAAATTAAGATTATAATTTTTAGTGAGTTTTGGATTTTCACAATATGAGACATGCCATAGTGCTAATTGACCCTTTATAAAAATCATTTTTTGGAAGTGTTGCATTTGGTTTGGAAATATTCAAGTTCTAAAAAAAGACTAACAGTGGACTTTTCCATCTGCAGATTATACTGAATGGCCAGCAGAGGCAGTGTTGCAGAGGAATATTTCTCTGCTTGCTGAGATGAAAAAAAAAAAAGAAAGCTCATTCCTCAGCCTTCTCCATGCCTCGATCAAAATATATGGTAAGTCAAAATCTCAATTAATCATTTTGCCATTAATAAAAAGTTCATAGCATCTGATAGCTCTCAGTGCCTTTTAGTGGGGTCTTCCGCATAAATATAATCTTCTAAGACGGTAGCAATATGGATGACGCAATGGCCATCCTGATAGTTTATCAAAGACTTTGTCTGTCTAAGTGTCTGAGAAAATCTTCTTTAGATACTTGTGCAGGCAATATGTCCCTTGAGTTAATTACCATCCTTCAGGCTGGAATGAGCTGTCTTAGGTTAGAGCAAATGACTTACATTCAGATGGAGACAAGCTATTTAACCTGCTTCCCTGCTCTCTGTGAGTGGGACTCTGATACTCCAGATGGACTGCTATTTAGAAACTGTGTTCTTCTAACTCTAGCCCTCTTTGAATAGGAGCCCAATGCTTTCCATGGCGCAGAGTACTTTCCCACAACACCTCCTACTTGCTGTGCAGTCATATTCCCAGATAATTACCTGGTGTGTAATTGGTGACGTCTGGTCCTCCGGTGTAATCGTCACCCAGGGCGATTGGTCAAGTGGTGCCATTACATCACAAAGCTACAGCAGAATGTCATCTGACATGAGGGCCAATCAGTTGCTTCTTCTAACTCTAGCCCTCTTTAAATAGGAGCCCAATACTTTCAATGGCGCACTGTACTTCCCCCTTACTCCTCTTACTTGCTGTGCAGTCATATTCACAGATAGTTACCTAGTTTGTAATTGCTGATGTCTGGTCCTCCGGTGTAATCGTCACCCAGGGTGATTGGTCAAGTGGTGCCATTACATCACAAAGCTACAGCAGGGTGTCATCTGACATGAGGGCCAATCAGTTGCCTAGTACGCAATAGGATACTTATATCATGGTATAGAAAATGGAGCAATGTGGACAGGATGCCCAGCTGAAGACTAAGGTGGTGAGATGAAAGGACCTAGGACAATATTTGAGACTTATACATTTGTTTGAAGGAGTGGTTGATCTTACCATTCTGGAGTTCTCTATAGGTTAAGTGATAGGGATGCACTAAAATGAAGATGTTAAAATCTGTTGTTTTTATTATTCCCACAAACCGTAGCATAAACCTTCCTCCCTTAACATATCAGATCACTCAATTGCTATGGTGTACCATAACCTGAAATAATTCCTGTGAGAAGGGTACTCTATCTCTTGGCTGCCAAAGAGAGCTTTCTATCTAAGTCCTCATATAGGTGATAGGGTTGTGTAGATAGTATCAGCAAATGAGGCATAGGATTGAAAGAAGTCTGCTAGGTTGAAATCTAAATTAAGATTATAATTTTTAGTGAGTTTTGGATTTTCACAATATGAGACATGCCATAGTGCTAATTGACCCTTTATAAAAATCATTTTTTGGAAGTGTTGCATTTGGTTTGGAAATATTCAAGTTCTAAAAAAAGACTAACAGTGGACTTTTCCATCTGCAGATTATACTGAATGGCCAGCAGAGGCAGTGTTGCAGAGGAATATTTCTCTGCTTGCTGAGATGAAAAAAAAAAAAGAAAGCTCATTCCTCAGCCTTCTCCATGCCTCGATCAAAATATATGGTAAGTCAAAATCTCAATTAATCATTTTGCCATTAATAAAAAGTTCATAGCATCTGATAGCTCTCAGTGCCTTTTAGTGGGGTCTTCCGCATAAATATAATCTTCTAAGACGGTAGCAATATGGATGACGCAATGGCCATCCTGATAGTTTATCAAAGACTTTGTCTGTCTAAGTGTCTGAGAAAATCTTCTTTAGATACTTGTGCAGGCAATATGTCCCTTGAGTTAATTACCATCCTTCAGGCTGGAATGAGCTGTCTTAGGTTAGAGCAAATGACTTACATTCAGATGGAGACAAGCTATTTAACCTGCTTCCCTGCTCTCTGTGAGTGGGACTCTGATACTCCAGATGGACTGCTATTTAGAAACTGTGTTCTTCTAACTCTAGCCCTCTTTGAATAGGAGCCCAATGCTTTCCATGGCGCAGAGTACTTTCCCACAACACCTCCTACTTGCTGTGCAGTCATATTCCCAGATAATTACCTGGTGTGTAATTGGTGACGTCTGGTCCTCCGGTGTAATCGTCACCCAGGGCGATTGGTCAAGTGGTGCCATTACATCACAAAGCTACAGCAGAATGTCATCTGACATGAGGGCCAATCAGTTGCTTCTTCTAACTCTAGCCCTCTTTAAATAGGAGCCCAATACTTTCAATGGCGCACTGTACTTCCCCCTTACTCCTCTTACTTGCTGTGCAGTCATATTCACAGATAGTTACCTAGTTTGTAATTGCTGATGTCTGGTCCTCCGGTGTAATCGTCACCCAGGGTGATTGGTCAAGTGGTGCCATTACATCACAAAGCTACAGCAGGGTGTCATCTGACATGAGGGCCAATCAGTTGCCTAGTACGCAATAGGATACTTATATCATGGTATAGAAAATGGAGCAATGTGGACAGGATGCCCAGCTGAAGACTAAGGTGGTGAGATGAAAGGACCTAGGACAATATTTGAGACTTATACATTTGTTTGAAGGAGTGGTTGATCTTACCATTCTGGAGTTCTCTATAGGTTAAGTGATAGGGATGCACTAAAATGAAGATGTTAAAATCTGTTGTTTTTATTATTCCCACAAACCGTAGCATAAACCTTCCTCCCTTAACGTATCAGATCACTCAATTGCTATGGTGTACCATAACCTGAAATAATTCCTGTGAGAAGGGTACTCTATCTCTTGGCTGCCAAAGAGAGCTTTCTATCTAAGTCCTCATATAGGTGATAGGGTTGTGTAGAGAGTATCAGCAAATGAGGCAGAGGATTGAAAGAAGTCTGCTAGGTTGAAATCTAAATTAAGATTATAATTTTTAGTGAGTTTTGGATTTTCACAATATGAGACATGCCATAGTGCTAATTGACCCTTTATAAAAATCATGTTTTGGTAGTGTTGCATTTGGTTTGGAAATATTCAAGTTCTAAAAAAAGACTAACAGTGGACTTTTCCATCTGCAGATTATACTGAATGGCCAGCAGAGGCAGTGTTGCAGAGGAATATTTCTCTGCTTGCTGAGATGAAAAAAAAAAAGAAAGCTCATTCCTCAGCCTTCTCCATGCCTCGATCAATATATATGGTAAGTCAAAATCTCAATTAATCATTTTGCCATTAATAAAAAGTTCACACCATCTGATAGCTCTCAGTGCCTTTTAGTGGGGTCTTCCGCATAAATATAATCTTCTAAGAGGGTAGCAATATGGATGACGCAATGGCCATCCTGATAGTTTATCAAAGACTTTGTCTGTCTAAGTGTCTGAGAAAATCTTCTTTAGATACTTGTGCAGGCAATATGTCCCTTGAGTTAATTACCATCCTTCAGGCTGGAATGAGCTGTCTTAGGTTAGAGCAAATGACTTACATTCAGATGGAGGGAAGCTATTTAACCTGTTTCCCTGCTCTCTGTGAGTGGGACTCTGATACTCCAGATGGACTGCTATTCAGAAACTGTGTTCTTCTAACTCTAGCCCTCTTTGAATAGGAGCCCAATGCTTTCCATGGCGCAGAGTACTTTCCCACAACACCTCCTACTTGCTGTGCAGTCATATTCCCAGATAATTACCTGGTGTGTAATTGGTGACGTCTGGTCCTCCGGTGTAATCGTCACCCAGGGCGATTGGTCAAGTGGTGCCATTACATCACAAAGCTACAGCAGAATGTCATCTGACATGAGGGCCAATCAGTTGCTTCTTCTAACTCTAGCCCTCTTTAAATAGGAGCCCAATACTTTCAATGGCGCACTGTACTTCCCCCTTACTCCTCTTACTTGCTGTGCAGTCATATTCACAGATAGTTACCTAGTTTGTAATTGCTGATGTCTGGTCCTCCGGTGTAATCGTCACCCAGGGTGATTGGTCAAGTGGTGCCATTACATCACAAAGCTACAGCAGGGTGTCATCTGACATGAGGGCCAATCAGTTGCCTAGTACGCAATAGGATACTTATATCATGGTATAGAAAATGGAGCAATGTGGACAGGATGCCCAGCTGAAGACTAAGGTGGTGAGATGAAAGGACCTAGGACAATATTTGAGACTTATACATTTGTTTGAAGGAGTGGTTGATCTTACCATTCTGGAGTTCTCTATAGGTTAAGTGATAGGGATGCACTAAAATGAAGATGTTAAAATCTGTTGTTTTTATTATTCCCACAAACCGTAGCATAAACCTTCCTCCCTTAACATATCAGATCACTCAATTGCTATGGTGTACCATAACCTGAAATAATTCCTGTGAGAAGGGTACTCTATCTCTTGGCTGCCAAAGAGAGCTTTCTATCTAAGTCCTCATATAGGTGATAGGGTTGTGTAGATAGTATCAGCAAATGAGGCATAGGATTGAAAGAAGTCTGCTAGGTTGAAATCTAAATTAAGATTATAATTTTTAGTGAGTTTTGGATTTTCACAATATGAGACATGCCATAGTGCTAATTGACCCTTTATAAAAATCATTTTTTGGAAGTGTTGCATTTGGTTTGGAAATATTCAAGTTCTAAAAAAAGACTAACAGTGGACTTTTCCATCTGCAGATTATACTGAATGGCCAGCAGAGGCAGTGTTGCAGAGGAATATTTCTCTGCTTGCTGAGATGAAAAAAAAAAAAGAAAGCTCATTCCTCAGCCTTCTCCATGCCTCGATCAAAATATATGGTAAGTCAAAATCTCAATTAATCATTTTGCCATTAATAAAAAGTTCATAGCATCTGATAGCTCTCAGTGCCTTTTAGTGGGGTCTTCCGCATAAATATAATCTTCTAAGACGGTAGCAATATGGATGACGCAATGGCCATCCTGATAGTTTATCAAAGACTTTGTCTGTCTAAGTGTCTGAGAAAATCTTCTTTAGATACTTGTGCAGGCAATATGTCCCTTGAGTTAATTACCATCCTTCAGGCTGGAATGAGCTGTCTTAGGTTAGAGCAAATGACTTACATTCAGATGGAGACAAGCTATTTAACCTGCTTCCCTGCTCTCTGTGAGTGGGACTCTGATACTCCAGATGGACTGCTATTTAGAAACTGTGTTCTTCTAACTCTAGCCCTCTTTGAATAGGAGCCCAATGCTTTCCATGGCGCAGAGTACTTTCCCACAACACCTCCTACTTGCTGTGCAGTCATATTCCCAGATAATTACCTGGTGTGTAATTGGTGACGTCTGGTCCTCCGGTGTAATCGTCACCCAGGGCGATTGGTCAAGTGGTGCCATTACATCACAAAGCTACAGCAGAATGTCATCTGACATGAGGGCCAATCAGTTGCTTCTTCTAACTCTAGCCCTCTTTAAATAGGAGCCCAATACTTTCAATGGCGCACTGTACTTCCCCCTTACTCCTCTTACTTGCTGTGCAGTCATATTCACAGATAGTTACCTAGTTTGTAATTGCTGATGTCTGGTCCTCCGGTGTAATCGTCACCCAGGGTGATTGGTCAAGTGGTGCCATTACATCACAAAGCTACAGCAGGGTGTCATCTGACATGAGGGCCAATCAGTTGCCTAGTACGCAATAGGATACTTATATCATGGTATAGAAAATGGAGCAATGTGGACAGGATGCCCAGCTGAAGACTAAGGTGGTGAGATGAAAGGACCTAGGACAATATTTGAGACTTATACATTTGTTTGAAGGAGTGGTTGATCTTACCATTCTGGAGTTCTCTATAGGTTAAGTGATAGGGATGCACTAAAATGAAGATGTTAAAATCTGTTGTTTTTATTATTCCCACAAACCGTAGCATAAACCTTCCTCCCTTAACGTATCAGATCACTCAATTGCTATGGTGTACCATAACCTGAAATAATTCCTGTGAGAAGGGTACTCTATCTCTTGGCTGCCAAAGAGAGCTTTCTATCTAAGTCCTCATATAGGTGATAGGGTTGTGTAGAGAGTATCAGCAAATGAGGCAGAGGATTGAAAGAAGTCTGCTAGGTTGAAATCTAAATTAAGATTATAATTTTTAGTGAGTTTTGGATTTTCACAATATGAGACATGCCATAGTGCTAATTGACCCTTTATAAAAATCATGTTTTGGTAGTGTTGCATTTGGTTTGGAAATATTCAAGTTCTAAAAAAAGACTAACAGTGGACTTTTCCATCTGCAGATTATACTGAATGGCCAGCAGAGGCAGTGTTGCAGAGGAATATTTCTCTGCTTGCTGAGATGAAAAAAAAAAAGAAAGCTCATTCCTCAGCCTTCTCCATGCCTCGATCAAAATATATGGTAAGTCAAAATCTCAATTAATCATTTTGCCATTAATAAAAAGTTCATAGCATCTGATAGCTCTCAGTGCCTTTTAGTGGGGTCTTCCGCATAAATATAATCTTCTAAGACGGTAGCAATATGGATGACGCAATGGCCATCCTGATAGTTTATCAAAGACTTTGTCTGTCTAAGTGTCTGAGAAAATCTTCTTTAGATACTTGTGCAGGCAATATGTCCCTTGAGTTAATTACCATCCTTCAGGCTGGAATGAGCTGTCTTAGGTTAGAGCAAATGACTTACATTCAGATGGAGACAAGCTATTTAACCTGCTTCCCTGCTCTCTGTGAGTGGGACTCTGATACTCCAGATGGA
The DNA here is from genome assembly GCF_964263255.1 of Lissotriton vulgaris. Taxonomy (NCBI): domain Eukaryota; kingdom Metazoa; phylum Chordata; class Amphibia; order Caudata; family Salamandridae; genus Lissotriton; species Lissotriton vulgaris. The sequence goes on from NW_028241536.1 coordinate 115,254, forward strand.
CTGCTATTTAGAAACTGTGTTCTTCTAACTCTAGCCCTCTTTGAATAGGAGCCCAATGCTTTCCATGGCGCAGAGTACTTTCCCACAACACCTCCTACTTGCTGTGCAGTCATATTCCCAGATAATTACCTGGTGTGTAATTGGTGACGTCTGGTCCTCCGGTGTAATCGTCACCCAGGGCGATTGGTCAAGTGGTGCCATTACATCACAAAGCTACAGCAGAATGTCATCTGACATGAGGGCCAATCAGTTGCTTCTTCTAACTCTAGCCCTCTTTAAATAGGAGCCCAATACTTTCAATGGCGCACTGTACTTCCCCCTTACTCCTCTTACTTGCTGTGCAGTCATATTCACAGATAGTTACCTAGTTTGTAATTGCTGATGTCTGGTCCTCCGGTGTAATCGTCACCCAGGGTGATTGGTCAAGTGGTGCCATTACATCACAAAGCTACAGCAGGGTGTCATCTGACATGAGGGCCAATCAGTTGCCTAGTACGCAATAGGATACTTATATCATGGTATAGAAAATGGAGCAATGTGGACAGGATGCCCAGCTGAAGACTAAGGTGGTGAGATGAAAGGACCTAGGACAATATTTGAGACTTATACATTTGTTTGAAGGAGTGGTTGATCTTACCATTCTGGAGTTCTCTATAGGTTAAGTGATAGGGATGCACTAAAATGAAGATGTTAAAATCTGTTGTTTTTATTATTCCCACAAACCGTAGCATAAACCTTCCTCCCTTAACGTATCAGATCACTCAATTGCTATGGTGTACCATAACCTGAAATAATTCCTGTGAGAAGGGTACTCTATCTCTTGGCTGCCAAAGAGAGCTTTCTATCTAAGTCCTCATATAGGTGATAGGGTTGTGTAGAGAGTATCAGCAAATGAGGCAGAGGATTGAAAGAAGTCTGCTAGGTTGAAATCTAAATTAAGATTATAATTTTTAGTGAGTTTTGGATTTTCACAATATGAGACATGCCATAGTGCTAATTGACCCTTTATAAAAATCATGTTTTGGTAGTGTTGCATTTGGTTTGGAAATATTCAAGTTCTAAAAAAAGACTAACAGTGGACTTTTCCATCTGCAGATTATACTGAATGGCCAGCAGAGGCAGTGTTGCAGAGGAATATTTCTCTGCTTGCTGAGATGAAAAAAAAAAAGAAAGCTCATTCCTCAGCCTTCTCCATGCCTCGATCAATATATATGGTAAGTCAAAATCTCAATTAATCATTTTGCCATTAATAAAAAGTTCACACCATCTGATAGCTCTCAGTGCCTTTTAGTGGGGTCTTCCGCATAAATATAATCTTCTAAGAGGGTAGCAATATGGATGACGCAATGGCCATCCTGATAGTTTATCAAAGACTTTGTCTGTCTAAGTGTCTGAGAAAATCTTCTTTAGATACTTGTGCAGGCAATATGTCCCTTGAGTTAATTACCATCCTTCAGGCTGGAATGAGCTGTCTTAGGTTAGAGCAAATGACTTACATTCAGATGGAGGGAAGCTATTTAACCTGTTTCCCTGCTCTCTGTGAGTGGGACTCTGATACTCCAGATGGACTGCTATTCAGAAACTGTGTTCTTCTAACTCTAGCCCTCTTTGAATAGGAGCCCAATGCTTTCCATGGCGCAGAGTACTTTCCCACAACACCTCCTACTTGCTGTGCAGTCATATTCCCAGATAATTACCTGGTGTGTAATTGGTGACGTCTGGTCCTCCGGTGTAATCGTCACCCAGGGCGATTGGTCAAGTGGTGCCATTACATCACAAAGCTACAGCAGAATGTCATCTGACATGAGGGCCAATCAGTTGCTTCTTCTAACTCTAGCCCTCTTTAAATAGGAGCCCAATACTTTCAATGGCGCACTGTACTTCCCCCTTACTCCTCTTACTTGCTGTGCAGTCATATTCACAGATAGTTACCTAGTTTGTAATTGCTGATGTCTGGTCCTCCGGTGTAATCGTCACCCAGGGTGATTGGTCAAGTGGTGCCATTACATCACAAAGCTACAGCAGGGTGTCATCTGACATGAGGGCCAATCAGTTGCCTAGTACGCAATAGGATACTTATATCATGGTATAGAAAATGGAGCAATGTGGACAGGATGCCCAGCTGAAGACTAAGGTGGTGAGATGAAAGGACCTAGGACAATATTTGAGACTTATACATTTGTTTGAAGGAGTGGTTGATCTTACCATTCTGGAGTTCTCTATAGGTTAAGTGATAGGGATGCACTAAAATGAAGATGTTAAAATCTGTTGTTTTTATTATTCCCACAAACCGTAGCATAAACCTTCCTCCCTTAACGTATCAGATCACTCAATTGCTATGGTGTACCATAACCTGAAATAATTCCTGTGAGAAGGGTACTCTATCTCTTGGCTGCCAAAGAGAGCTTTCTATCTAAGTCCTCATATAGGTGATAGGGTTGTGTAGATAGTATCAGCAAATGAGGCATAGGATTGAAAGAAGTCTGCTAGGTTGAAATCTAAATTAAGATTATAATTTTTAGTGAGTTTTGGATTTTCACAATATGAGACATGCCATAGTGCTAATTGACCCTTTATAAAAATCATTTTTTGGAAGTGTTGCATTTGGTTTGGAAATATTCAAGTTCTAAAAAAAGACTAACAGTGGACTTTTCCATCTGCAGATTATACTGAATGGCCAGCAAAGGCAGTGTTGCAGAGGAATATTTCTCTGCTTGCTGAGATGAAAAAAAAAAAAAAGAAAGCTCATTCCTCAGCCTTCTCCATGCCTCGATCAAAATATATGGTAAGTCAAAATCTCAATTAATCATTTTGCCATTAATAAAAAGTTCATAGCATCTGATAGCTCTCAGTGCCTTTTAGTGGGGTCTTCCGCATAAATATAATCTTCTAAGACGGTAGCAATATGGATGACGCAATGGCCATCCTGATAGTTTATCAAAGACTTTGTCTGTCTAAGTGTCTGAGAAAATCTTCTTTAGATACTTGTGCAGGCAATATGTCCCTTGAGTTAATTACCATCCTTCAGGCTGGAATGAGCTGTCTTAGGTTAGAGCAAATGACTTACATTCAGATGGAGACAAGCTATTTAACCTGTTTCCCTGCTCTCTGTGAGTGGGACTCTGATACTCCAGATGGACTGCTATTTAGAAACTGTGTTCTTCTAACTCTAGCCCTCTTTGAATAGGAGCCCAATGCTTTCCATGGCGCAGAGTACTTTCCCACAACACCTCCTACTTGCTGTGCAGTCATATTCCCAGATAATTACCTGGTGTGTAATTGGTGACGTCTGGTCCTCCGGTGTAATCGTCACCCAGGGCGATTGGTCAAGTGGTGCCATTACATCACAAAGCTACAGCAGAATGTCATCTGACATGAGGGCCAATCAGTTGCTTCTTCTAACTCTAGCCCTCTTTAAATAGGAGCCCAATACTTTCAATGGCGCACTGTACTTCCCCCTTACACCTCCTACTTGCTGTGCAGTCATATTCACAGATAGTTACCTAGTTTGTAATTGCTGATGTCTGGTCCTCCGGTGTAATCGTCACCCAGGGTGATTGGTCAAGTGGTGCCATTACATTACAAAGCTACAGCAGGGTGTCATCTGACATGAGGGCCAATCAGTTGCCTAGTACGCAATAGGATACTTATATCATGGTATAGAAAATGGAGCAATGTGGACAGGATGCCCAGCTGAAGACTAAGGTGGATGAGATGAAAGGACCTAGGACAATATTTGAGACTTATACATTTGTTTGAAGGAGTGGTTGATCTTACCATTCTGGAGTTCTCTATAGGTTAAGTGATAGGGATGCACTAAAATGAAGATGTTAGAATCTGTTGTTTTTATTATTCCCACAAACCGTAGCATAAACATTCCTCCCTTAACGTATCAGATCACTGAATTGCTATGGTGTACCATAACCTGAAATAATTCCTGTGAGAAGGGTACTCTATCTCTTGGCTGCCAAAGAGAGCTTTCTATCTAAGTCCTCATATAGGTGATAGGGTTGTGTAGAGAGTATCAGCAAATGAGGCAGAGGATTGAAAGAAGTCTGCTAGGTTGAAATCTAAATTAAGATTATAATTTTTAGTGAGTTTTGGATTTTCACAATATGAGACATGCCATAGTGCTAATTGACCCTTTATAAAAATCATGTTTTGGTAGTGTTGCATTTGGTTTGGAAATATTAAAGTTCTAAAAAAAGACTAACAGTGGACTTTTCCATCTGCAGATTATACTGAATGGCCAGCAGAGGCAGTGTTGCAGAGGAATATTTCTCTGCTTGCTGAGATGAAAAAAAAAAAGAAAGCTCATTCCTCAGCCTTCTCCATGCCTCGATCAATATATATGGTAAGTCAAAATCTCAATTAATCATGTTGCCATTAATAAAAAGTTCATAGCATCTGATAGCTCTCAGTGCCTTTTAGTGGGGTCTTCCGCATAAATATAATCTTCTAAGACGGTAGCAATATGGATGACGCAATGGCCATCCTGATAGTTTATCAAAGACTTTGTCTGTCTAAGTGTCTGAGAAAATCTTCTTTAGATACTTGTGCAGGCAATATGTCCCTTGAGTTAATTACCATCCTTCAGGCTGGAATGAGCTGTCTTAGGTTAGAGCAAATGACTTACATTCAGATGGAGACAAGCTATTTAACCTGCTTCCCTGCTCTCTGTGAGTGGGACTCTGATACTCCAGATGGACTGCTATTTAGAAACTGTGTTCTTCTAACTCTAGCCCTCTTTGAATAGGAGCCCAATGCTTTCCATGGCGCAGAGTACTTTCCCACAACACCTCCTACTTGCTGTGCAGTCATATTCCCAGATAATTACCTGGTGTGTAATTGGTGACGTCTGGTCCTCCGGTGTAATCGTCACCCAGGGCGATTGGTCAAGTGGTGCCATTACATCACAAAGCTACAGCAGAATGTCATCTGACATGAGGGCCAATCAGTTGCTTCTTCTAACTCTAGCCCTCTTTAAATAGGAGCCCAATACTTTCAATGGCGCACTGTACTTCCCCCTTACTCCTCTTACTTGCTGTGCAGTCATATTCACAGATAGTTACCTAGTTTGTAATTGCTGATGTCTGGTCCTCCGGTGTAATCGTCACCCAGGGTGATTGGTCAAGTGGTGCCATTACATTACAAAGCTACAGCAGGGTGTCATCTGACATGAGGGCCAATCAGTTGCCTAGTACGCAATAGGATACTTATATCATGGTATAGAAAATGGAGCAATGTGGACAGGATGCCCAGCTGAAGACTAAGGTGGATGAGATGAAAGGACCTAGGACAATATTTGAGACTTATACATTTGTTTGAAGGAGTGGTTGATCTTACCATTCTGGAGTTCTCTATAGGTTAAGTGATAGGGATGCACTAAAATGAAGATGTTAGAATCTGTTGTTTTTATTATTCCCACAAACCGTAGCATAAACATTCCTCCCTTAACGTATCAGATCACTGAATTGCTATGGTGTACCATAACCTGAAATAATTCCTGTGAGAAGGGTACTCTATCTCTTGGCTGCCAAAGAGAGCTTTCTATCTAAGTCCTCATATAGGTGATAGGGTTGTGTAGAGAGTATCAGCAAATGAGGCAGAGGATTGAAAGAAGTCTGCTAGGTTGAAATCTAAATTAAGATTATAATTTTTAGTGAGTTTTGGATTTTCACAATATGAGACATGCCATAGTGCTAATTGACCCTTTATAAAAATCATGTTTTGGTAGTGTTGCATTTGGTTTGGAAATATTCAAGTTCTAAAAAAAGACTAACAGTGGACTTTTCCATCTGCAGATTATACTGAATGGCCAGCAGAGGCAGTGTTGCAGAGGAATATTTCTCTGCTTGCTGAGATGAAAAAAAAAAAGAAAGCTCATTCCTCAGCCTTCTCCATGCCTCGATCAATATATATGGTAAGTCAAAATCTCAATTAATCATTTTGCCATTAATAAAAAGTTCACACCATCTGATAGCTCTCAGTGCCTTTTAGTGGGGTCTTCCGCATAAATATAATCTTCTAAGAGGGTAGCAATATGGATGACGCAATGGCCATCCTGATAGTTTATCAAAGACTTTGTCTGTCTAAGTGTCTGAGAAAATCTTCTTTAGATACTTGTGCAGGCAATATGTCCCTTGAGTTAATTACCATCCTTCAGGCTGGAATGAGCTGTCTTAGGTTAGAGCAAATGACTTACATTCAGATGGAGGGAAGCTATTTAACCTGTTTCCCTGCTCTCTGTGAGTGGGACTCTGATACTCCAGATGGACTGCTATTCAGAAACTGTGTTCTTCTAACTCTAGCCCTCTTTGAATAGGAGCCCAATGCTTTCCATGGCGCAGAGTACTTTCCCACAACACCTCCTACTTGCTGTGCAGTCATATTCCCAGATAATTACCTGGTGTGTAATTGGTGACGTCTGGTCCTCCGGTGTAATCGTCACCCAGGGCGATTGGTCAAGTGGTGCCATTACATCACAAAGCTACAGCAGAATGTCATCTGACATGAGGGCCAATCAGTTGCTTCTTCTAACTCTAGCCCTCTTTAAATAGGAGCCCAATACTTTCAATGGCGCACTGTACTTCCCCCTTACTCCTCTTACTTGCTGTGCAGTCATATTCACAGATAGTTACCTAGTTTGTAATTGCTGATGTCTGGTCCTCCGGTGTAATCGTCACCCAGGGTGATTGGTCAAGTGGTGCCATTACATCACAAAGCTACAGCAGGGTGTCATCTGACATGAGGGCCAATCAGTTGCCTAGTACGCAATAGGATACTTATATCATGGTATAGAAAATGGAGCAATGTGGACAGGATGCCCAGCTGAAGACTAAGGTGGTGAGATGAAAGGACCTAGGACAATATTTGAGACTTATACATTTGTTTGAAGGAGTGGTTGATCTTACCATTCTGGAGTTCTCTATAGGTTAAGTGATAGGGATGCACTAAAATGAAGATGTTAAAATCTGTTGTTTTTATTATTCCCACAAACCGTAGCATAAACCTTCCTCCCTTAACATATCAGATCACTCAATTGCTATGGTGTACCATAACCTGAAATAATTCCTGTGAGAAGGGTACTCTATCTCTTGGCTGCCAAAGAGAGCTTTCTATCTAAGTCCTCATATAGGTGATAGGGTTGTGTAGATAGTATCAGCAAATGAGGCATAGGATTGAAAGAAGTCTGCTAGGTTGAAATCTAAATTAAGATTATAATTTTTAGTGAGTTTTGGATTTTCACAATATGAGACATGCCATAGTGCTAATTGACCCTTTATAAAAATCATTTTTTGGAAGTGTTGCATTTGGTTTGGAAATATTCAAGTTCTAAAAAAAGACTAACAGTGGACTTTTCCATCTGCAGATTATACTGAATGGCCAGCAGAGGCAGTGTTGCAGAGGAATATTTCTCTGCTTGCTGAGATGAAAAAAAAAAAAGAAAGCTCATTCCTCAGCCTTCTCCATGCCTCGATCAAAATATATGGTAAGTCAAAATCTCAATTAATCATTTTGCCATTAATAAAAAGTTCATAGCATCTGATAGCTCTCAGTGCCTTTTAGTGGGGTCTTCCGCATAAATATAATCTTCTAAGACGGTAGCAATATGGATGACGCAATGGCCATCCTGATAGTTTATCAAAGACTTTGTCTGTCTAAGTGTCTGAGAAAATCTTCTTTAGATACTTGTGCAGGCAATATGTCCCTTGAGTTAATTACCATCCTTCAGGCTGGAATGAGCTGTCTTAGGTTAGAGCAAATGACTTACATTCAGATGGAGACAAGCTATTTAACCTGCTTCCCTGCTCTCTGTGAGTGGGACTCTGATACTCCAGATGGACTGCTATTTAGAAACTGTGTTCTTCTAACTCTAGCCCTCTTTGAATAGGAGCCCAATGCTTTCCATGGCGCAGAGTACTTTCCCACAACACCTCCTACTTGCTGTGCAGTCATATTCCCAGATAATTACCTGGTGTGTAATTGGTGACGTCTGGTCCTCCGGTGTAATCGTCACCCAGGGCGATTGGTCAAGTGGTGCCATTACATCACAAAGCTACAGCAGAATGTCATCTGACATGAGGGCCAATCAGTTGCTTCTTCTAACTCTAGCCCTCTTTAAATAGGAGCCCAATACTTTCAATGGCGCACTGTACTTCCCCCTTACTCCTCTTACTTGCTGTGCAGTCATATTCACAGATAGTTACCTAGTTTGTAATTGCTGATGTCTGGTCCTCCGGTGTAATCGTCACCCAGGGTGATTGGTCAAGTGGTGCCATTACATCACAAAGCTACAGCAGGGTGTCATCTGACATGAGGGCCAATCAGTTGCCTAGTACGCAATAGGATACTTATATCATGGTATAGAAAATGGAGCAATGTGGACAGGATGCCCAGCTGAAGACTAAGGTGGTGAGATGAAAGGACCTAGGACAATATTTGAGACTTATACATTTGTTTGAAGGAGTGGTTGATCTTACCATTCTGGAGTTCTCTATAGGTTAAGTGATAGGGATGCACTAAAATGAAGATGTTAAAATCTGTTGTTTTTATTATTCCCACAAACCGTAGCATAAACCTTCCTCCCTTAACGTATCAGATCACTCAATTGCTATGGTGTACCATAACCTGAAATAATTCCTGTGAGAAGGGTACTCTATCTCTTGGCTGCCAAAGAGAGCTTTCTATCTAAGTCCTCATATAGGTGATAGGGTTGTGTAGAGAGTATCAGCAAATGAGGCAGAGGATTGAAAGAAGTCTGCTAGGTTGAAATCTAAATTAAGATTATAATTTTTAGTGAGTTTTGGATTTTCACAATATGAGACATGCCATAGTGCTAATTGACCCTTTATAAAAATCATGTTTTGGTAGTGTTGCATTTGGTTTGGAAATATTCAAGTTCTAAAAAAAGACTAACAGTGGACTTTTCCATCTGCAGATTATACTGAATGGCCAGCAGAGGCAGTGTTGCAGAGGAATATTTCTCTGCTTGCTGAGATGAAAAAAAAAAAGAAAGCTCATTCCTCAGCCTTCTCCATGCCTCGATCAAAATATATGGTAAGTCAAAATCTCAATTAATCATTTTGCCATTAATAAAAAGTTCATAGCATCTGATAGCTCTCAGTGCCTTTTAGTGGGGTCTTCCGCATAAATATAATCTTCTAAGACGGTAGCAATATGGATGACGCAATGGCCATCCTGATAGTTTATCAAAGACTTTGTCTGTCTAAGTGTCTGAGAAAATCTTCTTTAGATACTTGTGCAGGCAATATGTCCCTTGAGTTAATTACCATCCTTCAGGCTGGAATGAGCTGTCTTAGGTTAGAGCAAATGACTTACATTCAGATGGAGACAAGCTATTTAACCTGCTTCCCTGCTCTCTGTGAGTGGGACTCTGATACTCCAGATGGACTGCTATTTAGAAACTGTGTTCTTCTAACTCTAGCCCTCTTTGAATAGGAGCCCAATGCTTTCCATGGCGCAGAGTACTTTCCCACAACACCTCCTACTTGCTGTGCAGTCATATTCCCAGATAATTACCTGGTGTGTAATTGGTGACGTCTGGTCCTCCGGTGTAATCGTCACCCAGGGCGATTGGTCAAGTGGTGCCATTACATCACAAAGCTACAGCAGAATGTCATCTGACATGAGGGCCAATCAGTTGCTTCTTCTAACTCTAGCCCTCTTTAAATAGGAGCCCAATACTTTCAATGGCGCACTGTACTTCCCCCTTACTCCTCTTAC